>NC_056736.1:789834318-790064318 GCF_019279795.1 Protopterus annectens | reverse complement strand
AGGCCATTTAGTATAGCTGAGAGACACATAGACAGTAAACAGGGAAAAACGCAGAAAACAAAAACCGAATAGCACATGCAACTGAGATGTGAACTGTTGTTCTTTTAGCACACACAGCCATGGTTCGAATCCTACCAGTGGTAGTAGTCTACATAGAGAATCATACCCCACAACTGTACAGATATGTCCAGAATGTCGATTAAAGTGGCCCATATCTTTTGCCTATCAACCTGTCCTCCTGGGAAATCTGTGGGATGACCCAGATGTATAGGCAGCAAACAGGAAATACAACTGATTGACACACATCTATGAGAACAAAGCTGGCAGACTAGCAACTCCCCAATATCTTGTGTGACTAAGAAGCCACATATGTCCCATTTACACCCCAACTTGTCAAGCTGTGATCAGAGTGTGTACAAGAACAGAGTGAAATGTATGTGCATAATAGTAATGTGGAATCTGGTACTGTGTGTAGGAACATTCAGGTAGTGCTAATAAATGTTCCTCCCACAGGTCTGTCAGATACCAACACTGTGCCCAGAAATACAAGAATGATACCCAGTACTGGTACTGTTCACAGTGGTATTGTATGGCATTGTGACTGATGCAGCTGCTCTGAATAATGAGGTATTACACATCACTGTCACCCACACTGTCCTACAATATATAACTGTCTAGAAAATCTGTATAAGAGTGTTTTAATACAAGGTCAGAATGCAAAAGCACAGGGGATTAATAAAACAGAAAGCAGGTAGGGGATATACAGCAATATCTATATAGCAGACACAACTGTGATGGACAGTGTTTAAGTTGTTTCAGACACAGCCATGATCTGAATCCTGGGAGTGGAATTAGGCTGCATACAGAATCATACCCCACAACTGTACAGATGACGCTAGAATGTCCAGTATATGGGACCATATCTGCTGCCTGTCCCCCTGGTAAGTCTGTGGGATGATCCCAGATGTTTAGCCAGCAAACAAGGAATACAAGTGATTGTCAAACATCTATGAGAACACACCTGTCACTATAGTACTCCCCGAAACTGTTAGGAGAGTAATATGTCAAGTATGGCCTATCTACACTCCCATGTTGTCAAGCTGTGACCAGAATGTGTACAGTAACAGAGTGAGTTGTATGTGGATAATACTAATGTGTAATCTGGAACATTGTGTGGCAACAGTCAAGTAGTGCTAACAAACATTGCTCCCACAGGTACTCCGGATACAAACACTGTGCCAAGAAATACAGACCATTATAACCTGTACTGGTGCTGTTCACTCTGGTACTGTAGGTAATTGTGAGTGTTGCAGTTTCTCTGAATAATTAAGTATCACTGGTCACTGTCACCCACACTGTGCTACATTATATAACTGTGTAAGAAAGCATGTTTATGTGTGTGTCAGCTCACAAAAGGTGAAAGAGGGCAATATTCTAGATATGTCCCGGAACACCAGCATGTGGTCAACACATGGCCAGAGTCTGTGCAGAAAGAGTTGGATAGCTATGCGCACAACATCAACCTGGAATCTGGGAGTATGTGTAGAAACAGTTAGTTAGTGTTAACAAACATTCCTTCCACAGGTATACTAGGTAAGAGGTGTATACTGCAGGTAAAATTGGTTCATGTGCAATGATGATGACAGCCATATCACTGTCCAAACTAAGGCTATAGGGTAGTGTAGTAAGACTTGTAAGGTACAGATAACAGCACTGACTAGGAAAGTAATGTGGACTACAGGAATATATTAGTTGTTAATTGACATATTTCTCTCCCCCTCACCATATCTCCAACAATAATCAACATACCCACCCCAACTGATATGTATTGACACCTATGTTCTTATAATGTCCAATTGTTTGATAAATATTTTAATGGTTCCCATGCATATGCTATATTGAATTATTCCAACATTGGTGGCATGGTGCCATCAGTGTACCTGCATGCTGTTCTTATTACCACTGTGGTCCCATATATGTATGTGTTCTGTTTGCTATGCAACTGTTCCGTATCTGGTGTCTGGATTAATGGGAATATCTATGCATGCTGTTATACCTAACCCTGGAATGTGTTGACTATTACTAACCCACATATGATGATGAAATCTAAACACTATAACATGCTTGGGAAGGCCGGTCCCAGTGGACCCACCTGTCCCACCTCAGCTGGCCATGGCACCAGGCACCCAACCCAAGACCTCCCTGTCTGTTGGTCCTGCACCACCTTTGGGTGAAACTGCCTCAGGGGATGGGGCTCGCCCCCCCTCCCCGGGAGTGGGCATGGACAGGCACCTGTCACCCGTCGCCAGCTCAGGGTCCTGGTGCATAGAGAGATCAACCAGCAGTTTGTTGATCTCCTACGACAGCTTGAGGGCCATGTGTCTTGATTAGAGAGTCATCCTGGCTCTGCAACTCAGTCCCCAGCTCAGCAACCTTTGGGGCTGTCAAGGTGCAGTGCTGACGGCCCATGGGTGGGGACCTCAGTCCCACTTTGTTACCACTAGGGGGTTGTGGGCTTCCGATTTCCCAACACCCCTCCTCATCAAGGTGTTTACCCCCCACACTTGTCATATACCACCCCTGTATGCATCTGTTTTGTCTTGTCTCTTAACCTACCCAACCTACCTCCCCAAATATACCTATTACCCATCCCCAACATCCCACTCTCACCTGAAAAAAAAAGGGGGCAATCTGTTCCCACAAAAAAATCTCACCCCATACATAACTGTCCATTTCGCACACATGACCACTGGACACATGTAATCTAGTCTAATTGGCAACACAATGTATTATTGTTGTCCTCACCCCCTCCCAGGGGTTTGAGTGTCCAAATCTACCTCCATATTCAGTGTATATGCACAGCTGATGTTGTAGAATAGATGGGCAGCTATGGACCTTCCCTACACCATTCCTGCACATCCCTGGCTATTTTCCCTACTGTCTTTCCCTCTTTGTGCCCCTTTATTCACCACTTGCCTATCAACATATTTTTCTTTTCTTTTAAAGAAATTAGCACGGGGGTAAGCGGGAGTAAGCACTTTTAAGCAGCAGTATGTAGGTTTAAGCCTGTTTGTGCAGGGGTAAGCAATGCCTACACAGGTTAAGCAATTTAGAAGCTAAATGAGTATAAGAAACTATAACCGGAAGTTAACAGTGCTTACCTCTGGGCAAACCCGTGCAAACCCGCTTACAACTGCTTTAAAGTGCCTTGATCACTCTGTATCCAAGTCTGGGCATTCTGCTCAGCAAAAAAATAAACAGCATCTGTAAGGCTCGAAGCCAGGACCCTGCACACCATAGGCAAAGTGCTTTATAACTAAACCATGTCAGGTATACATAACCTTGATGTATCCACAAACATATCATCCAGCCCAGTCATTCAACAGTACAGAGAATGTATTCCAACATTTAGATGTATGTGTGTGTGTAAATATATTAATATCTAAACAGATGGAACATATCTATACATGTATGAACATATATACATGCAAATGCCGACATCTATAGATATATATGTCTACATCTATATGTCTACATCTATATGTCTACATATACACAGCAAGTTATATATATGTAAGCATATATATATATATATATATATATATATATATATATAGGTATATATGGACATACATCTGTAGATAACAATGGGAAAATAACTAAAACATATATATCCACATGCACTGTTAATGGGGTTGAAAGGCCCCAAACAATATACGTCTTGTGTGAATAGGTATACCCCCCCACACTCACAGCCAAACACGTCCACCCTGCAATACATTACCAAGTGTTGCAGATCCCATAACCAGGCCCTGACATGACATGGGCACAAAATGTTAACAGTACTACATCCCACCTGTATGATGTCAGGCTGGTATTGGTAACATATCATGCAGTACAGTCTGGCTCCCATAGGAAATGTACTATGTGGAAGCTATGAAAATCCCTAGGATACATATACATAGACGCATATATGCAGGTACAGATATACAGATATATATCTATATATATCTATATCTATATCTATATATATATATATATATATATATATATCTATATATATATATCTATATATATATATATATAATATATATATATATATATATATATATATATATATATATACATATATATATATATCTGTATATGTGTGACTGCACATACACACGCAGATATGTACAGTAAGATACATATGTAGAAGGTGCACACAATATGGAACAGCCACTATGCCTACAGTTAACACCTTAACAACTGGACACTGTTTGAGCCACCCATACAAATGACAATCATTGCAAGCCACATATACCCACAGAGAGGCCGTAGGATATAACACCACACACAGGTTTGCATAAATGGAAAACCTTTAATTGTGTACTATTACAGTTCTATATGCCATGTCACATAGCTGTTCAGACACTGACATCCATATAAACAGAGTAATGCAACTGTGAAACAGTTATACTAATACAGTAGACTGGAAAGGTTCACAACTGTTCCTGTCCAGGCCAAGCCCTTCAAATAGTACAGCAGGAAAGACAGACTGGGCTACAGGATACCAAACAATCAACAGTATGTAATGCAGGTGTATAGTTCAGCAGCCTCTATCTACACTCTGCACACAATCAGTAGGTGGTAAAGACATCAGTTGACCAAATGGGATGTAACTGTTACATAACAAGGCATAACTGATGCCATCACAAGCAAACTGACAAACAGAGCAGTTTGTATGGCAGGAGGCAGTAGGCCTGTATTAACCCAATTTATGTAACTAATCTAAATATAGGTGAATTTTATGGTACTGTACATCCAGATGCCTTAAGGCAGCTCACCCCTGACACCCCCACATGTTGTAGCAGCCTAGGTTATTTATGGTGCATCCCTCCCTAGACTCAATAATACCGGGCCATATACCACTGTTACATACACTGGCCTCTGAAGTGCATAAGGGCACACATGTATTGTGTAGGTGAAGCCCACATATATATGGTCCCAGCCCCACTGTATGTGTGGGGGATACAACAGCAGTGGACTGATGGCAGGAATGGCAGCATTATATACTCACAGCCCACTACAGAACAACCCCTGACAGCATGTCATATGTGCAAAGCTTGGTATATAGATGGAGGACAGAGGCTGGAACACAGGCCCATATGTGGAAAACTGTTGCCATACACTAAACAAGTCACTGGTGTTACAGGATAGTCTGCAACATGCCCTTAGTCAGGGATTTGAGGTTAGAAACATAAATGGATGTAGCCATGTACTGATAGCTCTCAACACACACACTGCCAGTGAAATACCTGACACAGGACCTGTGTGGTGGACAGACAAAACATGGTAGGCACACCTCTGGCCATCAAGAGGATAGGCCCACAGTTGAGAGCTATGCAGACAGACTGCACTCCAAGGTAAACTAGTATGTACACACAAACCCTGTAACACCAGTACTATACAAAGCATAACACAACTCTACTCACACTCTGTCTGTAGTTCTGGAACCTCCTACAAATATGTAGCTGGCCTGAGTGTGCCAGTTCTCCTGTAAGAGGTATTACTACCTGCGGTCTGTAACACTGATGCCTACACACAGGAAGGATGTCCATCACACAGGAAAGGTAAAGGGACCATGCCCACATGATGTAGGGATTTTTAGTAGATGGTTGCCATGACTTTGTTAATTGGAAGTACTACACAGCAAGCTGCATGCAATTAGTAAATGGAAGACACTGACTGGTGCAGAGGACATCACCTAATCATGTGCATCACCTACTAAAGCCCATGGGGGAGGAGAGAGAGAGAGAGAGAGAGAGAGAGAGAGAGAGAGAGAAAAAAGACAAAAAAAAAAAAAAAAAAAACACCTAAGGCAAAGGCATTCAGCCAGCATTTATTCATCAAGACATCATTACTACAACAGGTATGTGAAGTATATATACATGTAACAGAATGTAGTACAAGGTCCATAATAATGGGATAGATGATGTGGAATGATCTATATGTGCCATCAGGTGTTGTTGTGAAAATGTTCAACTGAACAACTGCTATGGACAATAGTGTCTGTCCCTGTGGGTAGTGGGCCATAGCCGTCAATTGTGCAGGTCAGCACTGACTGACAAGATGTAAGCCATCATAGTGTGTGTTGTGTAATGGGAAGTATGTATATTATATGGCCAATAGCTGGTGGTGGAAGTAATGCCATTATGATGGACACGTGGGACCCATGGCCCACCACTGGCAGGATACTCAGGTTAATTTGTAATGTAGCATGTCAGAATGCCATAGGTGTGTAATAGAATTACCTGCAATTGAGACCTACATATACCCCCCTAATGTCAGGCCGTGTCCATATGTGGCCCCTGTTTGTGTTGTAGCAAGACCGAACAATGCAGCTGTGCAGGAAGGTGTTTTGAGATTGTGGAGATGATGTCTGAATGTACCCCACATATAGGTATGCATATGTGTACATATGTCACATATATAATATATAAAGAAATATATGTATATCAGCATGTAGGTCCACAAATATTCAGATACCCATGTGTAGACATATATATATATATATATATGCAAATATATACAACATCACATATATTTACGCATATATAACTATATACTTATATGCACATCTACATATATATAAACACACACACAAACATATATGAATGTAAAAACATGTCCCCTATATAACTACCACAGTAATACGTGCTATGTGCGAGGCACCAGCACACATAGCAATACACACAGATATCTACAGCTGGCAGTGTGTGCAACATGGATGGGTATGTCACATGTTAGTCCCTTATTGGGACCACATTGCCCCCATCTGTGAAGTATGCAATGGGAATATGGGGAAGTATGGCAGGTACATGTGTGGATGCGGTCAGGATTGGTAGATATAGAGGACAGTCTACAGGGGTGGTACGAGATACATGTGGTGGGGTAAACACACCTGGATGGTGTGTGTGGTCTGTGATGTGGACACCCCATAGGCCCCAATATGGGCACAATGGGAAAAAGCCTCCCACCTACTGCTACTCACAACAGCAGTCGACGTCCTGAAGGTGCCTGGTCTGGATGCTGAGCAGGAGGGGCATGTTGGCCCTGTGAATGATTACTGGGTGCCTCAGACTGATGTAGCACATTCCACATGTGTTTGTGGAGCCCGGTATTGAACAAAACCTAGACCTGACATCAGGCAACAGGAACATGTCTGTGTATGCCCCGTCGGGGAGGGACAACATCCCCTGGGTGGTTCCACCTGATGGTATTGCTTGAACAGTACATGAGGAGGCCCCAGGTTGGGACACACATGTGATATGGCCAGGTATCATGGGCAGATGGGTTTGGAGAGGTGGATCTGCTGGCCAATAGAACATATACATGTTATTGTGTCACTGTTATAGAGCATATGTTGGTAGTAATAGTCTACACAATCCCGGTACATGTCCAACAGCATGCATAGATATCTCCAGTAACACAGAATGTTAGATGTGTAGCAATCCCAGAGCAGCCATACTACTGGCATATATGGAGCCATAGCAGTCCTGATAATGGCGTGCAGGTGAACAGTCTGTAACAGGCCAGCAATGATAGTGTCCACACAGGGGACATGGCTACAATCACATAGCAGAAGTTGTGGTACAATACAATATCTGTCCCACTGGTAGGTAAGCTGTAGCCATACCTAATGAGTTGTGTATACAGTTTATTGAAGCTGATATGGTGAGGCGGTGACAGAGATTTGTATTACGAACTGTGATAACCTTGCTGTATGAGTTGCTCAGACCTGTTTCCATCTTTATGTCTTTCAGCCAAGATGGCACATACATAGTTGCCCACCTATTCCCAAGAGGAGAATGATGTGTTGATATCACACTTGATCCAGCACTATCCAGTGCTGTTTGGCAGGGCCACACATGAGCAGCAGGAGAGGACCGCCCTGTGAAATGACCAAGTCCACAGAGTCAATGATGTCGGACTGCACAACCGCAGTTATAAGCAGGTCCAGCATCATTGTACTCACCTGCTTCACAATGCCCATCAGCATGCTGCTGCAGTCCAGGGTGATCAACTTTCCATGGGGGGCCATGCCATCCATCCCCCCTGACACGTGTGGAGGAGCTCCTGGCCAGCCCTTGTGGCACCTGCCAGTCCAGACAGCCATCAACCACTGGACTCCTTTGTGGAGGCGAGTGTCACCCACACACTGGCCAAGGAGCATGCAGGTAAGGACACAGGGCACATCAGTAGACCACTGTTGTGTGTACATCTGCATTGGTACAGGTAGATCATGCATATCTGCTGCACCCACCCTGTAGCATTGCCACAGGTGTGGCCAATGACACTGCATCTCTCACCCTCTTATGTGGCTCCCTCCGGGATACCACCAAGGCAGAAGCCTGTAGCTGGTGAATATGTTTTATGTATACGCTTGCCAACACACCAGGCATACTGGTGGTAGACATGGCCTACAGTAGGGACATGTTCAGAACAACACCCATATACAGTGCCAAACCAGTGTATATAACCGTAGGATAATGGTAACTGCTGCAGAGATGCACTATGGCATAAGGCATTACAGTAGTCCACATTATCAGCTGGGTCTAGGCTGCAACATGTGGTGTTCAGTATATGGGACACTGCAAAGTGACACACATGTGTAGGGCTTACTCGTCATGCATCTGTATAAAGGCTGAAGGAGGAGGGGGGGTTCAGCATGACACACCAGTCCACTGCAGCAAGGATCCTAATGATGCTAGGAATGGCACTATCTGCACATAGTCAGGTTCAGGACCTGTGGCAGCCATAACCCTACCCACACAGCAATAGTGACAGCAGTGTGTGAGCACCATGGGACGTGCTCATGAGTAGACTTTGCAATCATGCAGAATAGGGGGACGTGTAGGGCAGACTGAACATACACTGGCAAATGCAGATAGCCCATGCTGGTATACTACTGCCAGGAGCAGTGACTGCTGTAGTACACACAACAAGAGGTGCGATAAACCATCATGATAAGGGTGTTCACAGATATGCCCACATGATGTGTATGCATTGCGGTCAGCAGCTGCACACCTAACACAATCTGTAGACACTGCAAGTGAAAGTACAGAATATATGTCACATATCGGGCTCGTGTACTACTTAGATATGTGGTGATGTGGTCCCATGGCAGATCAAGGATGCGTATGTCAAATCAATAAAGGTGTGTACACCCCCATAGCCATGGTATGCTCTGATGGTTGTCAGTGTAAGAGTATTGGATTGGTCATACATGGTCTGTTGATGTTGGCAGCTGTAAATCAGGCATCAGGCATTCACCAATGACAACTGTCTACATATCATCCCAGGTATGTGTTGCTGAAAAACATAGGTGCTGTGAGAAGTAAAGCTGGCATAACTGACACAGTACTACACATTCCGCAATGGGTTGTACACCTGTGAGTTGTGGTGCACAGTACATGGCAGGGTGCAGAACAGGTGCACAGCAATACTGTGTACATGGGTGCAGTGGTATCCCGAGGAAGAGGCATCACCTAGTGACACAGCACATGCATCACACACATGTATACTGTTGCTAGCATGGATTGACTATAGCTGTACTGCATGCTGTTCTGTACCATATGGTCTGCATGTTGGCAGATGGGTAATAGGAGGACTGTATGTACTATCATTGTGCAACCTCACCTGTGTGTGTGTGTGTGTGTGTGTGTGTGTGTGTGTGTGTGTGTGTGTGTGTGTGTGTGTGTGTGTGCGTGTGTGCATGTGTGCATGTGTGTGTTTGTGTGGGTGACTATGTATGCACATGTGTGATTGTGTGGTGTTCATATGGCTGTACCTCCCTTTGGGACCATGCAGGACATTGCCACATTACACACCAGGAATGCTGTCATGTATGTAATCATAGGACAGCAAATAGTATAATATGTTCTGTAGCATGGAACAGGCATCCAGAGGGAATGTAGACACCAGGTACACCCTTAATATCGCAGTCAGCAGAGAGGTCACCTACAACCCACACATGCAGCTCTACAGATGCATTGGTGAAGTACTAGCCAACACCAGGGAGTGTATCCAAATATTGCAGTTGTCACATGATAGGCTGAAGGAGCAGCATATCTGGCATGTACTGAGCATTACATACACATGACACACCAGTGCGAGATATTATAGCTACAACATACTAGCCCACACATATAAAGATATTGGGGCGATGCAAATCATGTCTGGACATACAGAGAGTGCATACTGAATGGCAGCAGTGAGGCCATGTAAAACCACTACACACAGATCAGGAAGGTAAAGTAGTAACAGGCCTTGTGTTGTGGCCACTTGTGTGGGCATTTAGAGGACTGAGATGTTAATGAGTGGTATCAATCTGTGTATTTTAACAAGTGTGATGCAGGATGGGGTAACACATGTAGATATACATGGGACTGTCTGTAAAGCCATGGGCAGTTAGGTATTATGGATATATGTGTGTGTGTGCGTATGTGTGTGTGTGTGTGTGTGTGTGTGTGTGTGTGTGTGTGTGTGTGTACTGTTAGGCAATGCTGTACAGGTTTTAAAGTGCATTTATTATCTTCCCCCACAGGTGGCGAAGTGGGTCAGGGTCCCTCCTGCATGCAATCTAATGTGGGTGTCTATACAGACACCGAAGATGATGATATTAATGTTGAGGCACAGGTGGGGTTGTCAGGGGCCAACACTGCACCAACATTTGACATCCCCCTTTTAGCCACCCCACCCCTGCACACAGTTTCAGTGCCTATACAAACCCCATCACCAGTGGCCATAGTGGAGGGACAGCTGGCATTTGGTGGCAGTGCACAGGAAAGTGTGGTAACCATGCCTACTGTGTCCGGTCACAGCAGGCATAGCCAGATGTCCAGCAGGCCACCACATTGGCAAATGTCCCAGGGTGCTAATGGTAGGGCCACTGGATATCATGCCCCTGGCAAAGGCGACATAGCCGGTACCAGCAGAAGCATGTTTCAGGCTGTCATGACGGCACAGGCACATATAGAACGTTGCCACAGACAGGGCCTGAGGCTGCAGAGGGCTGCTCTTACATTTTCAAATGACAATGCCTGTGAACTGCCTAGTGCCATCCATGGACTAAATGAGTTCATGGATAGATGGTCTAGTGAGATGATGGCCCTCATTGACCATGGTCTGTCCGTGCTTAAATGTGTGGTGGGAGTGGGGTGATGGCCGCGTAGATGTAGGCCAGCAATGCCAACAGCTGATAGTCAATGTGGACATGCTAGAACACCAAGGGGCTCCCATAGTAGCAGCAGCAGCCCTGGCAGTGCGGGGGTGTGCTGTCCACACTACACCACAGTAGGCCATGTGCACATGTTCCTGGCCACTCCCAGGAGGGACCTGGTACCAGCGGACAAATTTCATCAGCAGATGAGAGTAGCACATCAAGGCCTGTACCTGGATGTGCCCGTGGAATTCCTGGCAGACACAGTCCACTCGTCCATGGCCAAAGGCAGTGAACTGCACACCCTGCCATGTATGGTCTGCAGCTGTCCATAAGCACCTCTGTAGGGCAGCCACATGGTAGAACTGTGTGCATGCATACCCACACACTATGCAAACACACCTAGGGCAACCCCATACCTACACACACCACACCACCTCACCCAGCTCCCACCAGTATACCCCTCATCCACACACATGCTGTCAAATGTATGCCTCACCCTCGGCCTCTGGCAAACCAACATCACACCCTGTGCATATGATGATACCTTTGCTACATCCCTGTCATCCATACCATCAATGCAGGGACGGGCTGATATGGTTCTGATGCACACGGTGACTGTACAACAGTGTACCACAGTACTGTAGTGTAACATGTTGTAGGGAGTAGAGTTTAAGGCATATTTGCCAGTTAGTGTAGCCATCCAGCAATGATGCCTTATAGCTGTTAGTAACACTGGTTGGTTGTGGTCTCTACAACTTTATTCATTTGTATTGTAGGTATGCATGTGTCAGCACTAGGATGCCCTGTGCATATGATGATACCTGTGCCACATCCCTGTCATCCATACCATCAATGCAGGGACAGACTGATATGGTTCTGATGCACATGGTGACTGTACCACAGTACTACAGTGTAACATGTTGTAGGGAGTAGAGTGTAAGGCATATTTGGCGGGTAGTGTAGCTGTCCATCAATGATGCATTATAGCTTTTAGTAACACTGGTTGATTGAAATCCCTGTAATGCTATTCATTTGTGCTGTAGGTGTACATGTGTCAGCACTAGGATGCCCTGTGCATATGATGATACCTGTGCCAGATCCCTGTCATCCATACCATCAATGCAGGGAAAGGCTGATATGGTACTGATGCACACAGTGAATGTATCACAGTGTACCACAGTACTACAATGTAACATGTTTTAGGGAGTAGAGTGTAAGGCATATTTGATGGGTAGTGTAGCCATCCAGCAATGATGCATTATAGCTGTTAGTAATACTGGTTGATTGCAATCCCTATAATGTTATCCATTTGTGTTGTAGGTGTACATGTGTCAGCACGAGGATGGTCTGCATTCATATTCCACAATGGGGTATGTCACTGTTGTGACACCATGGCTGTGGCATATCTGGGGTACAGTCAAACACATTTCACAGGTTACTAAACTGGTTATTGCCTGTGCCACATGGACAGGTGGCCCGCTGAGGAGTGTATACCCTGAAACCTGATGTAGACCCATGCACATACACGCACACTGTTACTTGGCAACACTGGGACTAGACTCCTACCTAGCTATACCGTGACACTCAAGTGTGTGGCTTACATTGCACAAACCACACAGTGTTTAGGGTGAGGTGTGTCCCAGGTTACATGGTACATGCAGAACATCCCCCGACATGCACAGTATGCTAATGAAGGATGTAATGGGTGTATTTGGACAATATGTAGTGTGACATACTGTCATATATACATTTACAGACACATAACAGCCAGACACACATCAGAGATACCAGGGTCTATCGCTGCTAACTAACTTGACCGTCTCCAATTTGTTACAGGTAGACTGCACACATCACATGCATAAGTGGCTTGAATTGTGGTAAAAGTTACTTGTATGATTGATGGTGACAGTGGTAACCATAATGTGGTACATGGGACATATACCGGGTGTACCTTGGTGTAATAACAGTGTACACAGCACCCACATCCCTCACTGGATATTGTACTCCCTGAAACCCATGATGGCACACTGCCATACCCACCATCACATATTGGCTGCGACTATGATACAACCCATAGTATACCCCAACATTGGTACTATAGGGATATTCATTACATGCACATGCCACATGCGTAGTAGGGTATTGCATTGCCATGCCTCACCTATGGGCAGCAACAACACTATCTGTTCTTCTGTGTGGCAATGGGTATTGTAATAGCTGGATGTGGCTTTGGAATGCTGTACCCTACAGATATACAGACATGCACAACTACACACACACATGCCAGAACACAATGGGTATCCCATGCCAATCACCCCATTTGTAAAACACTGTTGTGCTGGTACTGCAAGGCTCATGTAGCTGGTATGGGGGGAGCTTAACAGAGTACATGTAATGTCCCATACAGCAGCAGCCACAACTGACTATGGCAATGGGTGTTGCATTGGTTGTGAAGGCCCTCATGGAATTCTCATGTACAGGTGTGCTAACACACAGACATTGCTATACTCAGTCATGCACATGTACACATGTGTCAGTACAGGGGTGCATCCCTCAAGGTGGTCATAGCTGTGTACCTAGCTATTGTCCAAGGGGAGATGGGTTATGTAGGGGTTGTGTGTACAGTGTTATCCTGCCACCTGCCAGGTGGCAGAGGGCAATCAACCCGACAGGCACTGCTGTCATGACCCTCAGGGTGAGAATGACATGCATTAGTCAATCCTCCAGGTGCCTCCTGCACATGTCCACTGAGGTGGTCAAGGTGACATGTATGCAACATGCATTACAACACATGGTTAGTGTCTTTTATGGAGACTTGTACCCAAGCATGTTCTGTTGACTGTGTTAGTGCAGTGGAGGTACCTGTGGCATGTGGTGCATACAGGATGGCATCTCCTATATGGGTTACTTCATACACAGCTGGGCAGACATGTCAGTGTCAATCAAGCTTATGTTGCCTGTACATATCCCAGCTGGATACCTGCCATCTGCACATCTGTACAAGGACTGACAGTCATCAGCTTGGCAAGTAGCTATGCAGTAGCATGAGTGCATTGACAGACATCTGACAACAATATGTATGCCATAACTACATGTAGGATGCCCTCACTAGCATGTGCTGTACAGACGGTAGTCTACAGTTACAGTCCACATGATGGATCATTACCCAGTAAGGGGTATATACTATGACACAGCTCACACACCAGGGATACATCAGGGAGGCCTCAGTGTCCAGCCATGCTCGTAGCTGTGCCCGTTGTCAGTACTACATTAAGCACTCTGCTCTTGCCTGGTTTAGCACTGTCAACAGTAGTACTGCCATGATACACTACATGCGAGTGTGGCAGCACATGCCCAACGCTACTTAACCTGTATGTAACACATTCACACAGATAACAGTGCTGTACAGGCCTCATATATGTCTATGTCCCACACATGACACTCACACCCCTTGCTACTGTAATGATAGCACATAGGTGCATTTATTGTACATTGCATTACATACACTTATTGCCAGGAATACAACTAATCACTAGTGAGATTGCCACAACACATTACTGTGAAGGTATCACATGTACCACAGGGGTCATACAGAGGTTATATGGGCAAAGGATATGGGGAGGTGTCTGACATCAGATGGCATGCTTCAGTATGCCAATGTTTGTCATAGTGAGTGTGAATGTGATCATATGCATCATACGACACACACACACACACACACACACACACACACACACACACACACACACACACACACACACACACACACACACACACACACACACACACACACACACTTGTCATGTCTAGGATTAGAACTCCTACCTAACTAGTTTATTACTCTACAGTACTATGTAGTTATAGTACACACCATTGAATTTACTGGAGTACTCCTTCCCAAAGGTGTATTTCACATTGGATGACATCAGCAGGATTGCCAAAGTAGGGCATTCAAATTGTAGTGAGTGTGGCTGGCTAAAATGCATTGCTCCCTACAGAGACATTGAAACACACACAAAACATCCACAACCAACATATGTGGGAATATAACCCCTACCAGAGTTCTATATCACACTACAGCATGAAGCTGTTATAGGACACACCACATGGATATATGGCGAACTCCTTTCCCAAAGGTATATTTCACAATGAATGACATCAGCAGGATTGCCAAAGTAGGGCATTTGAATTGTAGTGAGTGTGGCTAGGCTAAAATGCATTGCACCCTACACAGGCATTGAAATACACACAAAACATCCACAACTAACATGTGTGGGTATAGAACCCCTAACAGAGGTCTATATCACACTACAGCATAAAGCTGTTATAGGATGCACCACGGGGATTACTGGAGAATTCCTTCTCCAAATGTGTATTTCACAATGAATGACATCAGCAGTATTGCCAAAGTAGGGCATTTGAATTGTAGTGAGTGTGGCTAGGCTAAAATGCATTGCTCCCTACACAGACAGAGACACACACTTGCCATGTCTGGGATTAGAACGCTTACTTAACTACTACAACAGTACACAGTTACAGGACATACCACAGAGATTACTGGGCTACACCTTTCCAAAAGCTGTATTTCACAGTGTATGACATCAGCAGCCTCGACACGATAGGGCAATTGGATTGTAGTGAGTGTGACTAGACTAAAAAGCATTTCTCTCTACACAGACGGTAACACACAGACACACACACACACACACACACACACACACACACACACACACACACACACACACACAAACACACTCACACACACACACAAACACACTCACACACACTTGCCATGTCTGGGATTAGAACTCCTACCTAACTAGTTTATTACACTACAGCAGTATGCAGGTACAGGATGTGCCACAGAGATTATTGGGCTACAGCTTTCCAAGAGGTGTATTTCACAGTGTATGACATCAGCAACCTTGAAAAAGTAGGGCATTTGAATTGTAGAGAGTGTGACTAGCCTAAAAAGCATTGCTCTCTACACAGATATGGTCATATACATACACACACACACACACACACACACACACACACACACACACACACACACACACACACAGTTGCCTTGTCTGGGATCAGTACTCCTACCTAACTAATTTATTACACTACATCTGTACGCAGTTATAGGACGTGCCATGGAGATTACTGGGCTGCAGATTTCCAAAAGGTGTATTTCACAGTGTATGACATCCAAGAAAATAAAATGAAATTAAAACCACAGTGTGCACTGAATGAATACTCAAGATCTGAAACACGAAGATTTATTCAACCAACAACAGACTAAGCATATGCTTTCACCAACAACCTGGCTTCTTCAGAGTCTGACAGTAAAACACTCCATATAAAAAACACTCCACATTTAAAGCAAAAATGCATTCTCCCCACCCATCCAATTAATCAATAAATCAATCAAACGGACAATTTCTTAAGAATACATTTACAACCAAGTATTAGGTTAAAAAAACAATTCATAACATTTATTAAACTTATAATAGTCATACACTACATATGTATACATATAAAAATGTAATATAAAATTGCAGTTCCTCTAAATAACACTACTTAAGTATTTTAACTGAGGCTTTATGGTGACACATTCATTTAGCCCAGGGCCCCTGGTAGCATTGAGCCTAAGCTGCCATTCCATTTCTAACCTTGCTACCCTGTTCTGTGCATCACACTGAATGTTAGACTTAACCCTATCTATAATAAAAAATAAAAATTTGTTAAAATTCCCACATACTGCACTATGCAAATAAAGTGCATTGTGCTCATCCTTTCTCCTGATTGAACTGACATGTTCCCCTATTCTTGTTTTCAAGCTTCGTGTAGTCATGCCCACATAAAATGCATCGCATGACATACACGAAGCAAGATATACACAATTCTTGGTGCTACAATTACAAGCACCTGGACAAGATATCGTGACGTTGATACCCCACTACATACGACGTCCCAACTGCTATGTATCTACATCCTCTACAGGAACCACATTTGCTCATGGCAGATCTAGTGTTGCTTCTACCCTCTCTTTCAAGTATACTCTTCAAGTTCTTTCCTTTTCCATAGACAATCACCGGGGTAACACCTAGGATCATTTTAATATCTTTACACAGAAAATATTTCCACAAATTTCTGAGACTAGAACCTAGTTCATTAGCTCTTTCATTGTATGTTAAAACAAATTTTGCTTTATTTGTTTTATTCAATGTGCTGACACTACTACCTATGTTTGCACCCTCCTCCCCTTGCCCTCTTAGAATAGGACTATATTTGTTTCTTCTTCTTCTATATACTTCTTTTTTGATGTTAGTTAACATTGATAACGGGTACCCCCTGTCAACAAACATTCCAATCAATGTATAAATTTCCTTCTTAAATAAATCATCATTACTGATTAATCTACATAGCCGGACCATCTGGCCCTTAACTACACCTTTCCTTTGGTGCAGAGGGTGACAACTTGTGTAGTGCAGCATCGAGTTTGAATAACTAGGTTTCCTGTAAATTGTACTCACCAGTCCTTCTTTGGTCTTAAATAAGGTAATGTCCAGGTAATTTACTCTCTTTGTTCCAGATGTGTGTAAATCTAAGGAAATCTGTGGTTTCATTAATGTAAGAGCAAAATTCCTTAACACTTTCCTCATCCCCTTTCCAAAATATAAGGAGGTCATCTAAAAACCTACAGTACAAAAGAATGTTGCCCTTGTACTTTGACTTTAACACAAATTGCTTTTCCCATGCCCATAGCACTAAATTAGCATAGACAGGGGCACAACGGGCACCCATCGCTACCCCTGTCTTTTGTTGATAGATCTCTCCATCAAATTGTATAAAGTTATTATGTAGTATGATTTCCATCAAGTCATGACATATCTCCAGTCTTTCTTTATCAAAACTGGGACTAGTCAAAAGACTGTCATAAAACAGTTCCAGCCCAGTTTGATGTGGTATCACTGAGAATAAGTTAATGACATCGACAGTCAAAACCCAAACATCTCATTCCCAATGCCCTTAACACTTCCTACCCTTTCCAAACAATGCCATGAATCCTTTAGTATGTGGTCAGCATCCATTAATGCTTTTTACAAAATGGTCCACAAATGCAGCCATTGGTTCTGTCTGGGACCCCTTGGCAGAAACAATGGGTCAAAACTGCACTTTTTCTGCCCTTTGTGGACCTTTGGGATTCAAAAGCTTGGGCATAGTAGGAAACTTCACACAAAGAAACTCATACTCAACCTCATTAATAACTCCTTGATGTAAAGCATCAAACAAAAACATGTCTATTCCTCTATATGCTCTATTAGTTTCATTAATTGATGCTCTAGTGTATGTGTTTTCATCCCCAAGCAACCTGAATATACAACTACTGTAGTCTATTTTATTCATGATGACCATTCCTCCCCTTTGTCTGGTTTCATACATCTAACCTTCTGTGTTGACCATAATTCTTGTATAACCTTTCTTTCATTCTCTGATAAATTATCCTTGACCTCAGATTTTTGCCTACAGATTTTCCTAAACTCATATTCTACCATCTGTTCAAATCCAGTGATCTCTGAGTTTATGGGAGGCATGAAGCAACTTTTCTTTTGATCCCTAAAGATACGTTCTCGTCTGTAGACATCATAGCACATGAACCCTGACCAGCAAAATATAATTGCAAATTAAGCTTCCTAATATATAACTTTAAGTTTAGTAAAACTTGTGCAATATCTAGCTTGAAATTTGGCACAAAGTTTGTACCTTTGCTAAACAGTTCAAAATACACATCACTAATATCCATTTCAGTGTAATTATATATTGTGAAGCCTTTGCTTCTAACAATGTCACATGATAATGAAGAAGTACATACATCCAACACATCAGTGTTAGCTGAAGCAAATTCTTGACTTAGACAAATATTGTTGGGTTCATTATGAGTTACAGGCACATACATATTTACATTGCTATCCTGTGTCTTACTACAATTTCCCATTACTTCAAAACTTCTGTACTGCACTTGCTTTACATTGTCCAAAATACACTCATTTGTGTGGTGTAAATTTTGATCACTTACATTCTGCATGTCACTTTGTTTTTCACTCAAAAATTCACAATTCGTGGGAAACTCCAACACAAAATCAAAACATACATTAAAGTCTAACATATTGGTAACAACATCGTTGGCTTTACATCTACTAGGATTTAATAGTTCACCCTCCTTCTTCTTGGATGCTGACGTGGAGATTTGGCCGTTTGTGGCTGCTTGTTCAAGAGCCTCTCCGACCTTCGCAGGAAAACCTGCGGCTCTAAAAAATTATCCCCTTCTTCCACATACAATTCCTGTGTCACATCCATATCATCACCACCAATATCTTTTTCATGATTAGTACCATTGAAATTGAACACTTTTCTACCTGGTGGGTACGTTGCTTTATTTTTGTAATCTGCAGCATTCCTGGCCAATTTTTTGTGTTTAATGGCCCTGTTTTTTTTCACAAAAGCCTCAATGTTTTTAAAAACTTTTTCAAAATTCACTTTATATTGTAAAAACAATAAGTCAGATGTAATACTAAAGTGAAGCTTACTAATCTCTTCACGTAAAACATTGAGTCTATTGTTATTGTTCTGAATGATTAAATCAAGAAGCTCCATACCTGCTTTTTGAAACAGTTCAACCAGGTCTTGAAAAATGTCAGAATCCATTTCTACCCCCATCGGCAACTTCCATAAACGTAAACCCTTAGGGACTTGGTTAAGCCCCCTCGATTTAATCAGGAACAAGTTGTCTAATTGCATCGCTCTATATTTTCTACTTAGTTTTTCATACTGGGATATCTGCTCTTTAAGAGAAGGAAGATGACTGCTTTTGTCCATATCACGATTCCACATTGCTCCAAAGACCTCCGTTGTAGCTTCAAAGTCCGGCGTTTCAAACCAAGCCGACAAATCCTGTCTCCTAGACGTACTCTGTACTGCTATAGGTGACGCTGGCTCAGATGTAACCACAACTTCCTGGTTTCGTTGAGCGCCACTCACCACTCTGCTGTAGGAAGCTGGGTTAACGCTTCTCTGCCCTGGAGCAATGGAACCTGGAGAAATTGAACCAGGAGAATGCAGGGTATATAAATCCATTTGCGTGTCAGAAGGTCCGCTGTCTCGCTCACCACTAGCCTCACATTTCCCGTCACAGTGCACTTTCTTTAGCTTTTCAATCACTGCAGTAAGTTCCTGCAATATTTTCTCCATGTCTCAAGTCTTTTGCCTCACTCACCAAACACCGAGTCGAACCACGATAACAGTTAAACAGTCCACCAGAACCAACAAAGGTTCAACCAAGAAAATAAAATGAAATTCGAACCACAGTGTGCACTGAATGAATACTCAAGTTCTGAAACACGAAGATTTATTCAACCAACAACAGACTAAGCATATGCTTTCACCAGCAACCTGGCTTCTTCAGAGTCTGACAGTAAAACACTCCATATAAAAACCACTCCACATTTAAAGCAAAAATGCATTCTCCCCACCCATCCAATTAATCAATAAATCAATCAAACAGACAATTTCTTAAGAATACATTTACAACCAAGTATTAGTTTAAAAAAACAATTCATAACATTTAATAAACTTATAATAGTCATACACTACATATGTATACATATAAAATGTAATATAAAATTGCAGTTCCTCTAAATAACACTACTTAAGTATTTTAACTGAGGCTTTATGATGACACATTCATTTAGCCCAGGGCACCTGGTAGCATTGAGCCTAAGCTGCCATTCCATTTCTAACCTTGCTACCCTGTTCTGTGCATCACACTGAATGTTAGACTTAACCCTATCTATAATAAAAAATAAAAATGTGTTTTTTATATGGAGTGTTTTACTGTCAGACTCTGAAGAAGCCAGGTTGCTGGTGAAAGCATATGCTTAGTCTGTTGTTGGTTGAATAAATCTTCGTGTTTCAGATCTTGAGTATTCATTCAGTGCACACTGTGGTTCGAATTTCATTTTATTTTCTTGGTTGAACCTTTGTTGGTTCTGGTGGACTGTTTAACTGTTACAGTGTATGACATCAGCAGCCTTGACAAAGTAGGGCATTTGAATTGCAGTGAGTGTAACTAGCCTAAAAAGCATTACTCTTTACAAAGACAGACACACACACACACACACACACACACACACACACACACACACACACACACACACACACAGTTGCCATGTCTGGGATTAGAACTCCTACCTAAATAGTTTATCACACTACAGCAGTATACAGTTATAGGAAGCACCATGAAGATTACTGGCCTACACCTTTCACAATGGTGTATTTCACATTGGATGACCTCAGCAGTCTTGTCAGAGTACAGCTATGGGGAGGGTAGTGTGTGTGTATGGGCCATAAACCATTCATCTAGAGGTTGACACACCAAATGCGGGCACACACAGGGTATATTCCACAGATACGTGTATACAGCTGCTAGATGACTACTTCCTTGTACAGTCATGTTGCACAGCTATCACTTGCACCACATAGTCCGTCATGCTGACAGATACCAGTGGCTAAGGTCAAAAATGAGTGACATCTGAACCTCATGTGGTTGCAGCCATTTGGCTGCATGCTGGGTGGGACAGGCCTCATAATGGATGGCCCCTTGCGACAGTCACTCTATTCCACACATCTGTGTATGTCTACTTTTGGCTTATTATAGTGTGTTGTCCTTGGATATATGCCTGTATTCCTATCCAGTGTGTGTGCAAAGCATGAGTGCTGCATACTGAGGAGTGTCTGCACTAACATCTGCAAGTGTGTGAGCATGCCCAGTATGCACTTCTGTATTGAATGTGTGGATCGATTCCAGGTAGTTTGTACTGCAGTGCAGACATTTGTGTTGTACACCTACAGGTAGCATACTGTTTCTGCAGGGCAACCGTCAATCATTTGCCAATAAAGAACTAAACTGGCTAGAACTCCCACAACACCTTCACTTTAATCAACTCACCCTCGCTCATAAAATTATCAACCACTCCCTTAACATCCCTTCCCTTCAAACCCTTCTCCAACCCTATCACTCCACTAGGCACCTAAGATCAAGCAACAAAAATCAACTCACTGTTATCAAACCCAAAAACACAGCAGGAGAAGCCATAATTTCCTGTGCCATATCTAAACTTTGGAACAATCTTTCACCCTCTATAACTACTCTACCTTCCAACAGTCTTTTCAAGACTGCACTCAAATTCCACTTAAATTTCCACTGGCTTTGTCCTTGTTCTAATCCAGAGTAACACCCCACCTTTAACTTCCCCCCTCTCACCTAGACTCTTAACCCAACTATACTACCACCACTACTAACCACAGTCATAATTCGCTAGTTGTCTTTACATACTTTAAAATCTTGTCTGACAACTTGGTTACTAATATTATAAACGGCAAGAAACTATCTTAACTTGCAACATTTACTGTATATACTGTTGATAATCAATATCCTGTTATTGTATTAAAGCCAACAACATGTGATGTTG
The DNA here is from genome assembly GCF_019279795.1 of Protopterus annectens. Taxonomy (NCBI): domain Eukaryota; kingdom Metazoa; phylum Chordata; order Ceratodontiformes; family Protopteridae; genus Protopterus; species Protopterus annectens. The sequence goes on along the minus strand of NC_056736.1, from coordinate 790,041,590 downwards.
TTTACTATTGCTGAATTTATCACATACATGATGTGGAGCTTTTCTCCCTGGGCATCTACTGAAAAAGGTCCTGCGTGTTGTTGGAATTGCCCGGTAAACAAATGCAAATAAAATAAATAAAATAAAATAAATAAAATAAAACAATATGGAGACAAACTGTACAGGGGATAGTGTGTACTGCAGGTGATTGTATCTGTGCTGCTTCAGCTGCATGGTACTGCTGTTAGCAAAGATATTCAGACATGGGTACTGTTAGACACAGTGATGTTTTCTGTCCTCATGTACTGTCAGATGGACATTCTTGTTCACAGTGATGACTTGTGGGATAAGGGTGACTGCAGCTGTGGCTGGTATTGTGGACAGACACCTATGTATTCATGGTAAGTTATGTCATTCTGAAGGTGGAGCTGCTGACACTTCGTGCTGGGTTTGTGTATCCAGTTCAGCACCTTGGTACAGTGCTGGCAGAGGATTCCATACTTGTCTGCCCATCAACATGGCAGTATGGCCTTATCTTCCTGTGGCAATGCCTCAGAGCTGTACAGATTTGCACATGTTAGCCAGAGGCAGGGACCATGTCTCAGGACATTTACTCTATTGTGGTGTACGGGCAGGTGTTTAGCTACCCATTTATGTGTTTGCAGCCAGGGATAGTGTGCACACAGCTTGGTGTAGGACTCTGCACATTCCATGCTGCTCATGCTCCCACACCACCCTCTGTTATTCTAACCTCTTCCGTACATTATGCATACATTCTGTGATACTTTCCCTAAGGGTATCACCACATCACAGGTGTGTGTTAGTGTTGATCCACAGTTCATGCAGTGGGACATGGTGGACATGTTACTGTGGTTTGTCCACATGGCCTTGCATATGGCTTAAATAGAGTGTGTTTTGTTGTTATTTCAGTGTCCGTGACATAACATGCATTTGTAGTACATGTGCGACATGGGTCATTGGTAGGTGCCTGTGGGGCATTAGGTGTTTATGCAGGCCAGATGTGGCAGGCCATTGCATTCTGTCAGTCCTACAGTGCCAGACCACCATACAGTACATTCCCCTGGGGTGACATGGTAGATGTGATAGTTGCTCATGCCAATACCTTCTGTCAGTCTTGATCAGGTGGTGGATGCTGGCAGGGTGCTACCTACAGCTAGGGACACACATGCATGGGACACCTGCACTGCATGCTGCAGTCTTCCACTATTGCCATATACAGGTGGGGTCATACTGTACCCATTCCCCATAGCAGGGATATTGCCAGAGAGTTGCCTGTGGGTAGTGTTTGCGTGGCTGGGGGCATGTGTGCTATGGACACTACTTGCATATGACACACAGATATGCATGGGGCATTACAGTTATTCTGGCACATGTGGGTACATCAGCTGATTCCTAATACATCAGTTCTACCTGTTTTGTGATCTGCAGGTGTTCAGGCAGACCTCACCAGTATCCCCTACTAAAGATCCTGTTACTGTGATGCATACTTATATGTACAAATCCAAGGGTGTCACCATTTCACATATACTGTATGTCTGGGGTACTTTCCCCTGTGTACTGCTTGTATAGCTAGCCCGACAGCCATACCATGTCAGTCTTTCAGATGGTGACACATATTACCACCATACATTTGCAATGGCTTACTGCTTGCATGTGTCATACTGGTGGGGATTGTCTTTGGCACTGCAGTCATGCGAGCTTGTCCCTGTTATCAGCAGTAGTGGGCAATGGCCACCAGGTCTTACCTCAACATGCATACATACTGACCACTCTCACACATTATGAAACACGCACCATCCTAACACATTCAGACCTGCATATTGTGAAAATGCTACAACCTATCCTGCTACCTTGGCCACCTCTGGCCATCTGTGCGCCCCTCGTATTATACCTAGTCATACATGTTACTACATTTCTACAAAGGATGGGGGGCAGACCTGACTGTTACTACATTTCTACACTGAATTGGGGGGGAGGGCACACCTGACTGTTTTACATGTCTACATGAGAGTGAGGGGGGCACACCTGACTTTTACTACATTTCTACATAGGGTGTGGGGTGCCACACCTGACTGTCTTTACATTTCTACACAGGATTGGGGGGGGGTGCACCTGACTGTTACTACATTTCTACACAGGATTGGGGGGGGGCACCTAACTGCTTCTACATGTCTACATGGGTGTGGGGTGGCACACCTTACTGTTTTGACATATCTATATAGGACAGGGGGCACACCTGGCACATGCACACATTTGCTATGACTGTACTGGTATGTCAGGTATTCCATTTCATTCTGTATTCTAGCCTATCATACTGACTAGTGGCTTATCAATATACTACAGGTCTTAGTTTTGGTTGCCCTACATATTAGTGTCTGACTTCCTACCCTTCAGAACTAACATCCCGCTGCCTGACCTGCTGTAGTCTGTCTGTGTAGGCCTTGGGGGGTTACTCATAGGCATCATTCAGAGGCCATAGCACAGGCCCTGTTTGAGTTTGTCTATACCTGTCTTGCTGGCTGAGACTGTTGTTGGGTATGTGAACCTTGCTGACTGGCACGTGTGAGTCATATGGACACACATGTCACCCAGCACATTTCCTGCAGTGGGTTTTGTCACCCTGTGCAGTACTGGCTACTATGGTGACTCCAGTATGTGTTACAGATGTCATTGTACCACTGTGGGTGTCTACTATCTGCTGCCATAGCATACAGCCACCCAATTCCCTTGCATGCTCACATCCATATCATAGATACAAGTAACAACAAATTCTACTCCATTTGGCAATTGGTAGGCTGATTGACTTACCTTGTTGGTGTGCCAGGACTGAGGATGGTGCTGGAGGGCTGCCTATGTCAGATGCACATAGTACACTCCCTATACATGGTTGAGCACAGGTAGTGTCATGTTTGGCATTCATTTTACTGTATATGCATGTCAGAGAGAGGTGTCATTCCCTGGGTCCCTACTGTGTCAGTGTATGTGTTATGCATTGTCTCTTTGCCATGGCCTCGGCATACTGGGCACACTTCCATCTGGCTACTGGGGCAGGCTCAGGTTGTTCCTCCTCTGAGTCTCTCTGTGCCTGTGCAGGCCTTGGCATTGGTGGGGGGCTGTGTGGCCCTGCCCTGTGCTGTTCCTGCTGCAGCTATTTCTGCAGGCCCATATTGTGTAGCATGGCACATACCATAACAATTTTGGTACATGTAGCTGGTGAGTACTGCAAGGCTCCACCGGATGTGTCCAGACACTGGAACTGTGACTTGAGCATCTCAAGCACACATTCTATTATAAGTCTGGTCTGTGCGTGTGCCTCATTATGGCGTTCTTGTTCAGGTGTGTGTGCATTTCTGATGGGTATCATCAGCCACAGCTCCAATGTGTAACCAGCATCCCCCACTAGGTGACCATAAGGGATGTCCCCATTGGTAAATCTCTGGTACAGCTATGTCAGATGTCAAATGTTGGAATCGTGATAGCTTTCAGGGCAGCCAGCACACTCATTCATTATAATGCCCTGGGCATCGCAGACAACTTGGCAGTTGATGAAGGGGATGCCCCTACAGTTGATGTAGGCCCTACCCTGATCACCGGGTGGGGCTTTGATGCATATGTGCATGCAGTCTATAGCACCCACTACCTCAGGGTATTCTGCTATTTGGTGGAAGAGATGCATATTGCTGGCCAACACCTCACGGGTGTTGAGTAAATATACCTGCTGGCTGGCATGTGCTGACATGGCATCCAGGAACTGGTGGAATACTCAGAATGCTGATGCCTGTGAGATCCCCATGATATCCCCAGTTGAGCTTTGGGAAGTACCTGTGGCTAGTATTCCTAGGCCTACATATACCTTGGTACCCACTGGGATGGGTTCCCCTCGGTCAGTTTAGTGTGTCAGGCATGGCCGGCACAGCTCAACAATTTGCTGTAGGAGGTCTCTGTCCACTCTATAGCTCTCCACTATCTCCAGCTAATGTAGCCACTAGTAGGTTACCTTAGGTCTGTATACTCTTCTCAATCTCCTCACTGTGGGTTGATCGGTAGCATTCAGATCCTCACCACCCTCAGCCTCTTGCACATGTTGTTCTAAGGTGCTTGCTACAAACCCTCTCATTTTGTAGGTTTGTTTGTTAAAATTTCCCCGCTTTTTTACACCTGTGGTGTAGAGTATGTGAAAAACCAGAGGGGAAGGTGTTTTCTTAATTTGTAGTAGTGTTCTGGGCTGGGCTGGTCTGCTGCCTGTTAATTGGCTGATTCTGATACATTTCACCTGCCAGCTATGCTAGTTCTTCCTGATTACCTTCCTACTGCTGTTCTCCCTTCTCATTGCTTTCCTGTTTAAGCTCTGGGATGCACCACACAAACAGAGTGCTCAAATGTGCACAGTGCTTCTATTTCCTGGTTTAACTTTTTTTTTCTTCCTTTAAAACCTGCTGCGTGGCACGCACACCCGCTTAGACAATGTAAAAAGCTCTAGGCAGATCCAGACACAACCCCTAGCTTAGCTGTGCTAAGCTAGGGGCAAACCCAAGCCAAAGGGCTCTAATCTGCTTACAGTATGCTTGACACACACACCCAAGATGTCAGCTAACTCATAGGCTTGCACCAAGTTATTCCTACTCTTACACTGTTGAGACCTGACTAGCATGATGGGTAAAACTGGGATTCACTATCATTCCCCTCATTTGCATAGGATTGCCTGCTAATGCATAGTTACATGTTTTACACTGAGCCTCCCCCCTTAGCAACCACTACTCACTGGCCATGTTGTCTTCTGCCTGCATTGACTAGCATGGCAGAATAGTGATTTTAGTTAGAATGCTTAATTTAGGTTTATTTTTGTTATTTTCCCCTGATCCCATTTGCGCACCGCTGCCCTACGCTTAAACAGCCGAGATCGGCTAAAATAAAATAAAAGTTGATTTTTTAAATTTTTTTGGTTGTTTGCAATGCAAATGGCCTTATACTAGGCATTTGGCATACTTCTTAACTGATTATGCCTTTATTTGGATCTGTCACAGCTCCGTTTTGGATTTTGCAGAAATGTACTCGGTTACTAACCGATTACATTTCTGCAGATTGCAGTAGTCCTGCACGGCTGGTTGCAAGCTTCCTGGATCGCAAATTCACCTCATCTGCATGGATTTCTCCTGCAAATGGGGTGATTTGCATACAGGGGTCTTAGTCCGTGCAGGACTAGTGCAAGACCGCTCGTGCATGCCCCTGCAGGCTGTTCCTGGATCACACGGCAGACATATTGCCTGCTGAAGCTCCTGCACTAATCCTGCACACTGTGCAAGGCATAGAGAATCCAAGAGAAACTCTATCTGTAATACAGGTTTTATTTGATGTTTAAACAAGGCACTTCCTTCCTGTAACCATCTAAGATAGGTAAGGTGCAGAGGGAAGTCATCTGTTTAAAACCTCCTGATGTTTCCTAGACAGAATGAGTCAGAGCAGCATATAACTAAATAAATAACCTGTTGCGCAAAGCATGGAATAAGTTATCTTGTCTCAAAGGTCTTTTGCATACTCTTAGAAATTAACATTTTTATCCTCACAATTTCATCACAACATGCACAATTTCCACAGAAGTTTGTTTTCCAAAAATTGCTGAAACCACCTATATTTTCATGGCTTTTTATAACTGGAAAAATATCCCATATTCTAACCCTTTTAAAACAGAATTTGCATTCATTGGAGAAGATATCACAGAAAAATCTATTTAATATAAGAATATTCCAAAACCTATCCAACACTTCGTCGACCTACAGAATATTACTACCACAGGTGGTAAGAAAGGAAAGTTAATGAGCTCCAGCACCAGAATTTACAACTCTTCTACAATAATGTAGCAGATACCCTTATTTGTTTGCATAGGCTTTTAGACATCTTTTTAATTAAATTATGATCTCATTTCTCTATATGAATCTATTCTGAAGCTCATTGAATTTTTTTAGTCTCCTATAAATCTGTGTGTATTGTCCTAGTTCTTAAGAATGGCGAATATGGTATAGTTTCTTTAAAAAAAGTTGGGTGTCAACAGGAAGCTAGGAAATATATTTCTCAAAAATGTCTTTGGATAAATTTACGTCTTAGTAGACCCATCATTCAATTTTGGTAGAGGTACAGCCAGATGATCAATTGTAAACAAACTGTATTTAATAGTGAAGGTTAATCCCATATTGTTACTCTTCAAATACTGAACAAAGTTTCCATTTCCAAAGTATAGCCAGTCCATAATAGTCAGTGATCACCAAGGAATTATTTCCACAAATATACTGAAGTAGAAAATGTTTTGTTCATTGTCATAAATATAAATTTCAAAATATCCCATAACCAAATCTGCATAAATAGGAGGTGTAAGTCAGAACCACAGCAGGACCTCAAGTCTGCATTTTTTGGCCTCTGTTTTTCTAGTTGTAGTCTCACCGGCCGTCTTCCAATAATATGTCCTAAATATTGCATCAGTCATGACTAGTTTACTTGATTGGTATTCACATAGGTCCACAGGTTCTACAAGGGTGTTTTAAACCTAGCCATCTATCCCAAATGCATCTAACATGTTTTAGTGCCATAGATGTTATTTTAAGGAGTATGTGTAAGCTAGCGCATACGTGGCCAAGCATTTACAAGCTGCCTCTGTCTGTTGACCTGTCTGACCAGGGGTGAATTTCTGATTTCCAACCCACTAGTCCAGGTTATGCTTGAATAGGGTCAGGGAAGAATTCTGCTTCACATGGATAGAAGCCTGTTCCAGAGAACGGGTATTTTCTGACATACATATCTGTGTTTTCAACATGCCCTGTTTAAGTAGAAAGCAATGTTTACATCCCTGAATCAGGTAGTTCCCATGTTATTTGATTTTCAGATATGCAAACGGTCCCTCTGAGTCAGATTCAAAGATGCCTTCCATGCCAGATGTAGATCATCCCTCAGCAGTCTGTATAAGACAGAATATAGGGATAGGGCTTTGAAGCAATTTGCATAGGACATGTTGTTAATGCCCTGTATTCTTTTAGTGAGAAACCACTGGGGATATTCCATTTGTTGCCTGTGCCTGGCCAGGTACATACTTAAGCAGTATTGTACTCAGTGATGGGCCTGAAGAGAGCTCAATAGAGTAGAGTGATGACTTCCATGGACCAAGATATCATAACCTTGTTTATAAGTTGATCAACATTGAATCATTTCCTTACTACTTTAGATGCGTGTTATACAAAAGCCAGGTCACTGTCTACATGCATCCCCAAATCCCTGACTACTGGGTTTACACTTTTAGGTGTGTTATCAGTGAGGTAGCCTTCTGTGGTAGCCAATTTCCCAAAGGGTTCCATTATGCATTTTCTGCCACTGAGTTTTAAAATGTCTCTGGCACCAGTTATTTGTTTGTGTTAGCACTTCCTTGAGGATATTAGTGTCTTGAGAGGAATCTATGACTGCTCCCAATTTGCAATCATCTGCAAACTTGGTCAGCCAAGGACTTCACTTCCAATAAGTAGATGGTAAAAACCAGTGGACCCAGCACAAAGCTCTGCGAGATTCCTTTACTGAATGGCCTCTTTGTGGAGATGGACTTCCCTATTCTAACTTCCTGGTTCCTATATGAGAGACAGATTGCTATACAGCAAGTAACATAAGGGTTTATGCCTATTTCTGTGAGTTTGTTTACAATGTAAGGGTGAAGAATTGTATCAATACATTGGACAGGTCAAGGTAAACAGTATGCAAGGATTTTTTTCTTCCTCCATTGTGTAGGTAACTTTGTCTAAGATTTATAGTATGTTGAGTTGGCATTATCTGCCCTTGATGAAACCAAACTGGTTTGGATTCAGTGGTTGAAGGTTCTATTTGTCATTCTTAACCAATTCCATAATAATGGCTTTGCATATGAAGCTAGTTAGACATACTGGTCTTTAGTTATGAGGATCTGTAGAAGGTCCGCCCTTGTGCAGGGAGATAATTATAGCAATTCTCTACTCACATGACACAAAGCCTAACTGGAGGCTATAGTTAAACAGTGATGCCATTGGCACTAGTAGGTCATATTTCATGCTATTTAGGAGGCCTCCTGGGACATTACTGGGGCCCACTGATGTGGTGCTCTTAGCCCTGAAGTATGAGTTTAGGATCTGTCCCCTAATAATGGTTTGGGAAGGATTATGTTCAATAGTATTTCCAGTGGGTTGCCCTGGGTGGTGAGGATGGTAAAACTGGAAATGAATTTGTTAGCCAGTAGATTTTTGACTCATTGTATGTGGCTCTACTTACAATTAGCTCTGCATGTAGTTGTGTACAGCCTTTAAGGTTATGGACATACCTAAAATAGTCATATGGTTGTCCTTGGCTTTGGGGCTATTTTTACCTCAAAACTGGCTTTGATAGACTTGCTGTGCCTTAGTTAGATTGATGAGTGAGTTTTTATCCTGTTGGGTGTTGCAGTTCTTAGTTTTTGCTATGAGCTTATTCCTTTTGTTGTACAACTTATTGATATTTGGATTCCATCAAGGTGGCTTGTTTTTTGAGTTTTTTGTCAGCTTATTCCTGGTTTGCACAGCAGTATCTATGCATCATTAACGTGACTGTACAAGGTATCTGTGAACAGTTCTGCAGGGGCAGCTGTGTTCTCAGGATTTTTTTTTTTTTTTGGTGGGGGGGGGGGTTGAAATTTTTCCAGGCTGCAACTTAATATTGGGAAATTTGCTTTAGAATAAGTTGCTTGTCAGTAAACATAAGGCAATTGTTATATTGCCTCAGAATGCCCATATCCACCAAGGAGGCTGAAGAGATAGCAGGAAAGTTTATGTCCATGGTTAACGGTCCTTTTTTTGATAATCAGTAGGTTGTTTTATAGAAAAGAGTGGTTACAAGAGTATCTACTCCAAAGGGCAATGAGCAGTGCTTTATCCTGCCCAGACTAGTTGTTCTTTGCACAGCAGAGTAAAATGGAAGTCTGAGGCTAGTTTTATAGAGAAAATATCAGTTCAAGGTACTGCATTTATAGAGGGTGCTGCTAAAACCTGATGCTTGGAGATGCTCAGTGCCAAGTTTTGTGCAAAAACACCTTTACAGAGATTCAAAACAATCAGTAAATAAGTAAAATGCCCATGGCCAGTCATAGCTAGCACAATCTACATTTTAAGTGATTAAAAGGACAGACTTTGACGGGGCTACACTTCAATGCCATCAGAGAGCACTACAAACCCTTCCAGTCTCTTATATCACAAAACTGATAGAAGTGCATGAAATAACCAACCTAAAACAATCAAGCTCTATAAAGTGCAGGAACTGACCAACTTCAACCATAATCCAAAATCTAGACACAGTGAGAATACAGGAGAGTATAACAGGTTCATAGGTTCATAGGTTGGTACTAGGCTATCGGTCCTAGGGCATATACAAGCCTAGCCATAACAAATCCCTGGCTTTTTCTTCCCACACTATTTACTTCCCTGGACACCTGTCTAGAAGGGCGACTGATGTGATCCCCGGGGTGAACTTCCTTTCTCGTATCCAGTCGTCATGGTTCCTTTTGAAGAGGGCCAAAGAGGCACTCTGTTGACATGTATGGGCAGTCTATTCCAGAGTCTGGGGAGTCTCTGGGTCAGGAACCTATCCCTCCAGCATGTTTTGTTTATTGTGATGTCAAGGTTTAGATCCCTGGAGTGTGTGGCTCTGAGGGATTGGGATTTCTTTAAGTGTAGCATGTCCAACAGCTCTGGGTTTGACATGGCCTTGTATGTTAAGCAGAGATTGCCTCTGAGTAGACGATATGTGAGAGAGTATAGCTGGAGTTTTTTAAGGTGGTCAGCATAGGGCATCTGCTTTAGGCCTGTGATTCTTTTAGTGAGGTATTACTGCGGCCTTTCCAGTTGTTGCAGATGTCTTGAGAGGTACATACCAAATGGGGTGTTGTATTCTCTAATGGGTCTAATGAGGGATGAGTACAATGGGACAATGACCTCCTTTTTTCTGGATGAAAAACTCTTAGTGATGAGGTGTACCACATAGAAGGATTTCCTGACTGCTGTGACGATGTGGTTATCGAAGGTGAGACCACTGTCCACCTGTGTCCCTATGTCTTTTATCACACTTTCGGTGTTTATTGTACTGCCACCTATGTGGTAATTCATGGGTACATTTTTTCCCAAAGGGGAAAGCTATACATTTCTTGGCATTGAACTTGAGCCCATGGCTCTGGCACCAAGCATCTGTTTCTGTAAGGCCCTTTTGTAGAGTATCCACCTCATTTGGAGTTTCAATAATGGCTCCCAGTTTGCAGTCATCTGTGAACTTTGTTAGCCAGAGTCCCTTAGTGTAGGCCTGTACTTCAGAGAAGTAGATGCAAAACAAGAGCAGTTCCAGGACTGAACCCTGAGGTACTCCACTTGTCACTTGTCTGGAGCTGGATTTGGAGTTGGCTACTTTTACAGTATGGGTTCTGTAAGTAAGCCAGTTGGCAACCCATCTAGTGATGTAGGGATTAATGCCCAGCTTAGTCATAGGTTAATAGGTTCATAGGTTGGTACTAGGCTATCAGCCCTAGGGCCTATACAAGCCAAGCCATAATAATTCCCTGGCTATTTCTTCCCACACTATTTACTTTCCTGGACCCCTGTCTAGCAGGGCGACTGATGTGATCCCTGGGGTGAATTTCCTTTCTCCCATCCAATCATTAAGGTTGCTTTTGAAGAGGGCCAAAGAGGTGCTCTGCTTGACATGTATGGGCAGTCTATTCCAGAGTCTGGGGAGTCTCTGGGTCAGGAACCTATCCCTCCAGCATGTTTTGTTTATTGTGATGACAAGGTTTAGATCCCTGGAGTGTGTGGCTCTGAGGGATTGGGATTTCTTTAAGTGTAGCATGTCCAACAGCTCTGGGTTTGACATGGCCTTGTATGTTAAGCAGAGATCGCCTCAGAGTAGACAATATGTGACAGGGTATAGCTGGAGTTTTTTAAGGAGTTCAGCATAGGGCATCTGCTTTAGGCCTGTGATTCTTTTAGTGAGGAATTTCTGCAGTCTTTCCAGTTGTTGCTGATGTCTTGAGAGGTACATACCAAATGAGGCATTGTATTCTATAATGGGTCTATTGAGGGATGAGTACAGTGGAACAATGACCTCCTTTTTTCTGGATGAAAAGCCCTTAGTGATGAGGTGTGCCACATAGAAGGATTTCCTGGCTGTTGTGGCGATGTGGTTATTGAAGGTAAGACCACTGTTCACCTGTGTCCCTAAGTCTCTTATCACACTTTCATTGTTTAGTGTACTGCCACCTATGTGGTAATTCATGGGTACATGTTTTTTCCAAAAGGGGATAACTATACATTTCTTGGCATTGAGCTTGAGCCCATGGCTCTGGCACCAAGCATCTGTTTCTGTAAGGCCCTTTTGTAGAGTATCAACATCATTTGGGGATTCAATAATGGCTCCCAGTTTGCAGTCATCTGTGAACTTTGTTAGCCAGAGTCCCTTAGTGTTGGCCTGTACTTCAGAGAAGTAGATGCCAAGCAAGAGAGGTCCCAGGACTGAACCCTGAGGTACTCCACTTGTCACTTGTCTGGAGCTGGATTTGGAGTCAGCTACTTTTACAATGTGGGTTCTGTGAGTAAGCCATTTGGCAACCCATCGAGTGATGTAGGGATTAATGCCCAGCTTAGTAAGTTTATCTATGATTCCAGAGTGGGGTATGGTGTCAAAGGCCTTGGCGAGGTCAAGATAGGCTGTTTGTACTGCCTTACCCTCATCCACAGCTCTGGAGACTGATTCGAAGAAGTCAATCAGGTTCAGGAGACAAGATCGGCCCTTCACGAATCCAAACTGGTGGGGTCCAGTGTTTTAAGGTTGTCAATGTCTTTGTTTATAAGTTCAATGATAATACGTTCCATGGTCTTGCAGATCAGGCTCATCAGACTGATGGAGCTGTAGTTCCCGGGATCCAAGGTGGATCCCTCCTTGTGGAGTGGGATAACTGTAGCTGTGCGCCACTCAGTGGGCATGAAGCCTGATGTGAGGGTATGATTAAACATCACACTTAGGTGAGGTGCCAGTTCATTTTGTAGTCCATGTAGTACACAGCCTGGGATGTCATCTGGTCCCATGGATGCTGTATTCTTAGCTTTGGAGAGTGTGTTTTTTATCTGTGTGGCCGTTATTACCGGAATTTGGAAATCTTCTGGTACTGAGATGGGCCATTTAGGGGGTGAGAGAGGGGTGCAGTTGGTACTGAATCAATCTGCCAGGATATTGGCAATATCCTTGGGATCAGTATATTTAATGGCATTCTGTTGTAGCTCACAGCAGATCTGAGCATTGCCATTTAGATTCTTGACAAAGTTATATAATGCCTTGTGGTTGACTTTGGAATCTTTGGCAATTTTATTTTCATAACTAGCTTTGGAGGATTTTATGAGGGATCTCAGCTTCTTACCGAGGCTGGTAAGAGATATTTTTTGCATCCTGGGATTTTCCTCTTTTCTGCAACAGTTTTTTCCTTTTGTTGTAAAGTTTGTTTATGGCAGGGGACCACCAGATTGGCTTCCTTTTTTTTGGAGGAGAGCATCTTGGTTCTCTTTGGGATGGCATGATTCATGCATGATTGGATGTGCTTGTACAGTGCCTTAGTGTAGGACTCAGCAGTCGAACTTTCAGTTCCCGTCTGCATGGGTGTCATGAAGTTTGTAACTTCTGACTTGAGTAACATGAAGTTGACTTTGGAGAAGTTTTTTATGGAGGTTTCCTTACTGGGGGGGTGGGGGTGGGATGTGGATGTTAAGGGTGATTAGCTTATAGTCTGATCTGACCATTGAGGAGGTGACCATAGGTGTGGAGCATCAATTTCCCATGTTGGCAATGACCAGGTCTAGGATATTGGATCCCCTGGTGGGACTATGGATTAGTTGATCCAGGGCATTGGAATTTATGAATTCCAAGAAATATTGGGCAAAGGTGTCGGTACATGAGTAGTTTTCCCAGTTAATGGCAGGGTAGTTGAAATCACCCAGTATTAGGGTGTTTGGTTGTATATTAATATTTCCCAGTATGTTTATAAAGGTGTAGTGAGAATCTTGGGACATGGTGGGGGATCTGTAGCAAGCTGCAATTTGGATTGCAGTCTTACCTAGTGTTAGTTGCACCTGGAGAATTTCAGACGCATTGTGTTGGTCAACTAACCTGGTGGTGTGAATATCCTTGGTGAATATGGACACTCCTCCACCTTTAGTGTTTTTTGATCCTGGTTTGGTGGCCGAAAAGTGAGGTAAGAGTTGTAGCCTGGTATTGCAGGGGTGCTCCCTGGAGCCTTGAACCAGGTCTCAGTTACTGCACAGATATTGATGTTCTCCATTTTTAGGAGTGCCTTGAGAGAGTGCATTTTGAGGTTTAGACTTCTAGCATTGAGTAGCATTACCTTCAGATTTTGCATACTTGTACCTGTTACGGTGGTGCTTTTGTCCTTTGAACTTTGCCTAAAAAAGGCACTATAGGGGTGGCAAGAGCCTTTGCCAGTAACCTGAATCCCAGGGGCAACAAGTACAGACTAGTAAGTCTATCTATGATCCCAGAGTGGAGGATGGTGTCAAAGGCCTTGGCAAGGTCCAGATAGGCTGTGTGGACTGACTTACCCTCGTCCACAGCTGTGGAGACTGATTTGAAGAAGTCATTCAGGTTCAGGAGACAAGATCAGCCCTTCACAAACCAACAGTTCAGTTTTAAATGCAGTGTGGTACAAATACAACACTCTAGAATTATTCATGGTGTAGACATTTAACAAATAATGCACAGAAATAACAAATAATGCATAAAATAACATTAATACTTACATTACACAGTCAAACCTGCCTGTCTTATAGATTATAGCACAATTTGCACTTTTAGTAGTTGAGATTCCCAGTCCATAGTGTGAATGATCATGTCATCTAGGTATGTTGCAGCATATTGGGGGTGAGGCTTCACTATTTCATCCACCAACCTCTGAAAAGTAGCTAAAGACCCATGCTGCCAAATGGTCACACTGTGTACAAAACAGACTGTCAGAAATACAATGGTTGTGTTTTCTTTGGCAGAGAGAGTAAGTAGTACCTGTCAGTATTCCTTTATCAAGACTGGTGTTAAGTATCTGGCATTTTGTAGGTTCTCGACCAACTAATTGACTCTTGGTATAACTATTAAACTATAATAGATCATTCAATTTCTTAAAGTCATTACATAATCCAGTACTTCCATCAGGTTTAAGAAATAGACAAAAATATTGACTGCTATACCTGTGAGAATGAAAAACCTTTTCGTAAAACTCACAAAGTTTATTAAATACACAAAGTTTCCAAGTGATATGCAAGCCCAAAGCAAAATTATAAGTCCACGTACTGTCCGTACTTTGTAAGTTATGTCCTATTAGTTGACACAGGCAACGTCAGATACATATCTGAACGAAAAACGCGTGGATGCGTTTAACACTACTCTTTCAGTGAGCTATTTGTGAGCTGTGGGACATTTCGCTGTGTTGAAGTTGACTTTAAAACATTTTTTTAACCTGACTGGGTTCGTGGTTTGTGGTATATTCTGGCTACAACAACGGTCTTGTGCGGACAGCCGTTAATGACTTTATACTTGGTGGATTAAGCCGCACTTGGTTACGGCAGTTGGAAGACGACTACACCTTTTTCCGTTACGGAAGCTGTAACATTTCTACCAGGGCTGGCCATCCTGGAGGATTATTTGTATGCGAACTAACCTTAAACACGTTTTTTTGGCAATTATAGAATTGATATCTAAGTGACATTTGTTCGCACTGGAGCATTTAACGGATGGACATTTTTCAACTTCTTTAACCACACTAGAACCCAGGTCTGGTTTTTTACTTTTTGTATTTTTATGAGCTCTGTGTTGCCTGTGTCAACTAATAGGACATAACTTACAAAGTACGGACAGTACGTGGACTTATAATTTTGCTTTGGGCTTGCATATCACTTGGAAACTTTGTGTATTTAATAAACTTCGTGAGTTTTACGCAAAGGTTTTTCATTCTCACAGGTATAGCAGTCAATATTTGTGTTTTTTACAGTTTTGTGGAGTGTGAAGCTTTCCTAGGTTTAAGAAATAGCACTGGTGGGCTGCACCATTCCCTTTGTGACTCTTTGTCACACTTGCACACTGTTGAACTTCTTTTGCTGATGCTTTTTTATGAATTTGGTACTTTGTAAGGTCTTAGTCTAATCTTCACTCCAGGTGTCATTTCAGTGTTAAGTTCTCAGTCTAGTTTTCCGCGGCTTTACTGAAAATGTTCCTTTGTTCTTAAGATAAATTCTCCAACTTCCTGCTTTTTATACTGTAGACAAAGATTCATCTAATTTCTACTTATATTCCTACATTGATTGCTCACATATGTTAATGATTGATTATTAATTTCTATAGTTATGGTCAAGACTCTGAAAACATAAATCAGGTGTTAACCCAACCTCAGAGAAGTAAGCAGGGAATGCCTCTTAAGTCCTCTCCCTCCCACTTGGATCCCCCAGTTCCTGGACTGCTTCCTGAAATGTGGGTCTCCTAAATCCCAGTGTCTATGGGCCATGACTCCAGCTATAAATACTCCTTAACTTACCCTTCTCTGGAGCATTTGACAGTTTAGGTTATCTAAAGGAAAACACTGAAAAAAAATTTAAAAAAAAGATAGATGGGTTTAAGTAGGTGAATATAAATATCAGAATCCATTTATCCAATAGATGCTGTTATCAAAATTGTACAAAGCACAATATTACAGAGAAATAACTGCAGTCACAATTAGAGGCAAAAGCCCACACTGCTCACATACAGGACTCATAGTTTAACACACATCATAACTCTGACCCCAGAAATAGTCTTAACCATCATAACCCTAAACCTAATCCTAATCTTAATCCTAATCAGAAACATAAACTTAACCCCTCTGATAACCTTCCCTAAACATAACCCTGCCCTCTTGTTTCATTCGGTTACCTTTGGCAGTTCAGCAGTGCTTCTAATAAATACAAGTCCCTTTAATAAATCTCAGCCTACATTTAAAGATAAATTCTATACCTAATCCTAATCTCTGTCCATAATGTTAAAATCAAAATGGTAAAAGATATATATATATATATATATATATATATATATATATATATATATTTTTTTTTTTTTTTCTAGTGTGTTTCATTTGTACTTCTATCAACTGGATATTTCCATAATTCATATCCAAACAATAAATTTCTCCAGAATTATCTAGTACTTTAACAGAACCTCTCCATTTACTTGCATGTATATCAAATACATATAAAGTTAATGCAGAATAATACCCACATAATTTCTTGTTTTAATTACTGTAAATCAGAAAACCAGTTTTCAAGTGGCTGTAGAGAGTTACTTAATGTGATAAAAATGAAATAAATAACTTTCTTGCCATGTCTCAAAGATGTGATGCAGGAAAATTAGTGATCTGCCAACTTGCCTGTAGGTGTGCATACAATGTGTTAAGTTTGCGTGTATACGTCTGCATGCATGCACCTGATTGCATATGCCTGAATGCATGTACTGTGTATGTGTGTGTGTGTGTGTGTGTGTGTGTGTGTGTGTGTGTGTGTGTGTGTGTGTGTGTGTGTGTGTGTGTGTGTGTGTGTGCGCGTGTGTGTATATGCATGCGTGCCCATGGAGTACTGTGGTATGTTACAGCATTCACATGAACTTGACCTCTGACTTGGAATAAGTGAGTTATTGTAGAATGAATGAATGAATGAATAGATGGTTGAAAAACAGAAATGTTTACTTGCATCATAGCTGCAAAAATTTAAATTGTGGAATGAGTGCAGCTGTGAATGTATATATTTGTCAGAACTGTTTAAATTTAAACAGTCTAACTTTATAAATTCTTGAGAACATATTGTCCAAATTTACTATTAATATTTTTTTGAAGATTTAATATCAATTACTAAATTAGAGGTAGATCAGTGAATGATTATTTTTACTACAGGTAGCTTTACACTGAAACTATTAAGTAGCAGCTTATCAAGTGTTATAAATTGTTTAAATGTAAAGAAGTGTTTTTAATAAAAGCATTTTCTTTTCCTTCTACCCTAAATAAATTATTTCATCTCTTCATTTCCCTGGA
Organism: Protopterus annectens; assembly: GCF_019279795.1. Lineage (NCBI taxonomy): Eukaryota > Metazoa > Chordata > Ceratodontiformes > Protopteridae > Protopterus > Protopterus annectens. The sequence goes on along the minus strand of NC_056736.1, from coordinate 790,024,468 downwards.
AGTCTTTTAAAAAACAGTGAGTCCAGTGTTATGAATTATGCTGTTGAAAAAGGTATAGTTCATGTGCTTCACTCAGAAACTGAAGGGCTTCATTTTGTAGTTGGTGAACACATTAATGTTACCTTTAAACCATACCTCTAATACTTTATCTCTAAAGTTACAGACAAAGCAACTTTTCAAGGCCTCACATTAGGGACACTCTTTTAGCAGGGATTGAGCAAGCATTTGAGATCAAACTAGGGTATCCCTTCCGAAACTGGACAGTTGAAAGCTACGCTCATATCATTATTATTTTTTTCTGTCTGTTATGCAAACATACATTTTGGGGGTGGGGGGGCAACATGAAATCATAAATGACTATGAATAAGATACATAATGTTCTGATGCTTCATTTGGTATCCTGAAGATACTGCAGGAATTAGTGTAGGTCTTTTTCAGCCATGTTATCAAATTTAAGGGTATTCTAGTAAGTGTCTTAGGCTTCTTGTAGAACAGCTGGGCATGCGTCATTTCTTTTCTCTGCCTCATTTTGTATTTGTCGTTGTGCAGGCAGCTTCCATTCAGTTCGTGTTCACTTTTTTATTAGATACCTGCTTCTTAAATAAATAATGTTTTTAGTGTAAGGGAAAGACAATATTAATGTGTTTTCTCAAAAATGTTGTTTTATGATTTATAAAAATGAAATAGAATAATAAAATAGCATTTTTGACAAGGTAGTACTTCTATAGAGGGCATTTTTGACATGACACTTAGTGGTAGTGATGCTTCTAAATGCTGAACTAAACACAGCTTTGATGCCAGCAGGAAGTCAGACACTATGCCAGCAGGGAGTCATAGATGTTTTCAGTTGTGCATGAATGCTTTCACTGTTTCCTTTATTTTTCATCTCTGAAACTGAAATTGATACAGATGCTGCAAGGTGCATTTTCTGCTATTGCAGTGATATACGATTGCAAATGAACAGCTTTATTACACCTCATTGTTGGTGCATGTCATGTTTATAGATCCATCTAACCATCCTTCCAAAACCCCTTTTCCCATTTTGCACATGGGTTTGCAGTGTTACCTCAATAGTGACAGTCATCTTGAGCCAGGGTATATATATATATATATATATATATATATATATATATATATATATATATATATATATATATATATATATATATATATATATATATATATATATATATATATATATATGTATACAGGCACAGATATAGATACATGAAAACAGTGTTTGCCATGTGCTCTATCTTAACACATCTTCTCTAGCAAGTCTCAGCTGCAAGTTGTTCATTTCTTAGAATCTTGGAGTTTGCTTTATAAAAGCTATAATACTCAGATGTAAGGTAATAGGACTTAACGAACTAGGGAATCTCACTGAGACTGAACACAAAGATGTGAGGTATGAGGCAGACCCTTTAAATCAGGAGTACTGCAGCCAACATAACTAACTGTTTTGTTGTGTTTTACATAGTATAGATCAACAATTTCTTATGTTTATGTTGCACTGTAGTTAAGGTGCTTCATGTCTCGAATAAGGGAATATATCCAGCTATATATATTTATATATATATATATATATATATATATATATATATATATATATATATATATATATATATATATATATATATATATATATATATATATAGAGAGAGAGAGAGCATACACCTATTGAAAACTCACATAACTGACTACACTAGTCACACATACACACACACACACACACACACACACACACACACACACACACACACACACACACACACACACACACACATGCACACACACACACACACACACACACACACACACTCACACACACACACACACACACACACACACACACACACACACACACACACACACACACACACACACAGGTACACTCATCCACTCATTGATTTTTACAGTGCGGAAAGCATTCCTTACAACCTCCTTTTGCCTCCACACTAAGCTTACTTATACATTCCAACTTCAAGCACACATTTACCATGAATACTGTAAATCAGTTATATCACCAAGAACAATTATCTCAAGACTAACACTCCATCAGTGCAGCTTGCAATTCCAGCCACCTGGACCAATCCACATTTGCACTCAACCACTTCACTGTTTGACCACTTGACTCTAATACATATGTGAAGCATATGTGTGAGTGTTTTTGTGTGACTGTACGCGCATGTGTCTGTGTGTTTGTGTGTTTGTGTGTGTGTGTGTGTGTGTGTGTGTGTGTGTGTGTGTGTGTGTGTGTATGTCTTATTTGCATCTCCTTAGTAATGCATCCTAGCCTTAACCTTGCCCCTGCCACAGCTACTAAACTTAGTTGCACACATTACCTTAGAAAACACTTTTCAACTACCACATCACAATACAACTCTGGCACCCACTACACACATATTAAATATAACTCCTTACTCTAATGCCAACCCAGAAACAAAACACACACTAAATTTACCCCCTTACTTTACCCTTACTCTAGCCCTAACCAACATACACTTGCACATATGCTAGCACTGCCCCCTTATCTAACCAGTACTCTAACAATGATTCATAGTCACTTACAGACATGCACTCTCATTCCTAATACAGACACACTTATCTCTTTTAACAAAACACAGAGGTGGCAGGCTCAGTGTTCACTAAATCAATAGATAACACAAACTACCCTGCAATTCTGTGCAGTATATATATATATATATATATATATATATATATATATATATATATATATATATATATATATATATGTGTGTGTGTGTGTGAGAGTGTGTGTGTATAGATAAAGATATATAAATATACCATAAACATATTTATCCGTCTATCTATAGATAGATAGGTACATACGTACATTGGTGTCAGTAGACGAGTGTGTGGTTCCCTGTTTTATAGCTAAAGGTCAAAGAGTGTAGTACATCTGAGCTTTCTCCTTGCATTTTTCCCCAGGATGCAACTGTCTTGGAGTTGCTTTGTAGGTGGGAAGGATTAAGCCCTTCTTTAAGAAAGCTATGACTGAGTGTTTTTTCAAAGGTCAATTTTTTTGCAACAACATTTTTCCTGTAGTTCGGCAGCCCCCTGGCTGTCTATGCAGCCATATTTAAAATCACTCTTTTCATCTCCATGGTCTGAGGAAGCAGCAAGAAAAGATGCCCTAAACATAGCCTGCTTCGCCCTACCCCTTGCCTGCTTGCTGTGGCAGGCGGGGGGTTCCAATCATGCAGTTGAATCACAAAGCAAAAAAATTGGTGATCGCTCACCATTGGCACATGGAGTATGCGCCCGCTTATGGATAGTTTCAAAACAGACAGACCTGAGAGATGGACAGCACTTGCTGCAAGAGAACTCAGCAGGTACCACATCCAGATAGCAGCCCTCAGTGAGAGCAGGTTCACAGATGAAGGCTAGCTAACAGAAGTCAAATGGTTAAACTTTTTTCTGGAGTGGCTGCAGCTGTAATGAACGTCGTGAAGCAGGAGTGGGTTTTGCCATTAGATCTAATTTTATCAGCAAGTTAGCCAGCCTCCAAAAAGGATTCAATGACTGACTCATGTCTCTGTGGCTCCCCCTCAAAGGAAAGCATCATGCCACCTTCATCAGTGCATATGCCCCCACCATGACAAACCCAGAAGAGATCAAAGACAAGTTTTATGAAAACTTGGAGTCTCTCATAGCATCTGTGCTCAAGGCAGACAAGCTTTTTATTTTAGGTAACTTCAATGCCAGATTTGGTGCAGACTACCAGACATGGGAGGGAGTTACTGGGAGGAATGGATTCTGCAAAAGCAGCAACAATGGTCATCTACTTCTGAAGACCTGCACAGCTCTTGACCTGTTGATCACAAATAGTCTTCCACCTACCTAACCGTAAACAGATGTCCTGGATGCACCCACGCAGCAAGCACTGGCATCTCATTGATTATATCATAGTTAAGGGAAGGGACTGGCAAGATGTTACAGTAACTAAGACCATGTGTGTTGCAGACTGCTGGACAGACCACAGACTCATCCTCTCAAAACTCAACATGCACATCCATCACAGGTTGTGCCCGCAGGGGAAAAAGACCAATAGGCGCTTGAATGTTAGAAAGTTAGAATGGCACTCTGTGTGCCATAATCTCAGTGAGAACCTTGATAGTAAGCTGGACTAATTCAGCTTTTGCACCAACAGTGCAGAAGAGGACTGGACAGCTTTTCGGGATGTGGTCTACAATACCGCTCTTGCTCACTTGGACCTGAACACATGCAAAGACCAGGACTGGTTTGATGACAATGATGAAGACATTCAGAAGCTACTGAATAAGAAGTGTGAAGCCTTCAGATCCCTCCAGCAAGACACTAAATCTGTCTACAAGAAAGCAGCCTATAACTCCATCAAAAGAAACGCAAGCAAAGCTCAGAGAGATGCAAGACTCCTGGCTCAGTAGAAAGGAAGATGAGATCCAGAAGTACACTGATAGCAACAACTTCAAGCATTTCTACGATGCCCTGAAGACCATCTATGGGCCACAGTACTCTGGAACATCACCACTGCTCAGTGCCAACAGGTCCACCCTGCTCACTGACAAGAATGCTTTCCTGGAAAGATGGGCTGAGCACTTCAACAATGTCCTGAACAGGCCTTCCTCCATCAATGGCAAAACTATTTACCGTATGCTGCAAGTCACCATTAACACCTCCTTGGCAGAACCTCCAAAGGAATCAGAAGTTAAGGAAGCAATTAAGCTTCTCTCCAATGGTAAAGCACCAGGCTCTGACTCCATCCCAGCTGAAATCTACAAGACAGGGGGGCTAGTCATGTTACAGAAGCTCACTGAGCTCTTCCAGACCATGTGGCAACAGGAAATTATCCCTCAAGAGCTTAAGGATGCCTCCATCATCCATCTCTACAAGAAAAAGGGAAACAGGCAGTCTTGTGACAACCATAGAGGAATCTCTCTCCTTATCATTGCTGGCAAAATCCTTGCCAGAATCCTCCTCAACTGCATTACTCAACACATGGAAAATGGACACCTGCCAGAGAGTCAGTGCAGCTTTAGAGAGGGCCAAGGGACAGTGGACATGATATTTACAGAAGAGGTGCCAGGAACAAAGCAGGGACCTTTATACAATGTTTGTGGACCTGACCAAAGCCTTTGACACCGTTAGTCATGAGGGGCTATAGCGGATCATGGAGAAGTTTGGCTGCCCAGACAAATTCATCAGTATGGTGCGCCAGTTCCATGATGGCATGCTATCTCAAGTATTGGATGATGTAGACTATTCTGATGCCTTCCTAGTCACCAACAGAGTCAAGCAAGGCTGTGTAATTGCACCTATGCTGTTTAGCATGATGTTCTCGGCCATGTTGTCAGATGGCTTCTGCGATGACAAAGAAACCAGCATTAAGATTAGATACAGGACTGATGGCAGGCTGTTCAACCTGAGGAGGCTACAGGCCAAGACCAAGGTCGAAGAGGATTTTGTGCGGGATTTCCTGTTCGCAGATGACTGCGCACTCAACACTGCCACAAAGGCCCATATGCAGTAGAGCATAAACCATTTTTCCACTGCTTGCAGATACTTCAGCCTCATAATCAGTACCAAGAAGACTGAGGTTTTGCATCAACCTGCACCACAGAAGGCATATGTGGAACCAGCTATCACCACTGAAGGTGAGATCCTGAAGGCTGTTGACAAGTTTACATACCTCGGCAGCACAATCTCAAGATTTGTGAACATTGATGATGAGGCAGATACACACATTGCCAAGGCAAGCTCTGCATTTGGACAGCTGTCGGAGTCAGTCTGGGAGAGGAGATGCATCAAACTGTCCACAAGGCTGAAGGTGTGCAAGGTAATTGCACTCCCCACACTACTGTATGCCTATGAGACATGGACTGTGTACAAGCGTCATGCCAAAAAGTTGAATTGCTTTCATATGAACTGCTTAAGAAGTCTGTTGACAATTACCTGGTAGGACAAAGTTCCAGACACGGTTGTGCTCTCTAAATCTGGACTGTCAGGTATCTATACCCTACTGAAGAGAGCCCAAGTCAGGTGGGCAGGCCACCTTGTATGTATACCAGACACATGCCTCTCCAAGAGACTGTTCTATGGTGAACCCGTGGGAGGCAAACACACACAAGGTGGGCAGAAAAATCACTTCAAGGACACACTGAAAGTCTCTATGAAGAGCTTTGGCATTGATCCAGACTCCTGGGAAACTCTAGTACAAGACCATCCCTCCTGGCAAAGCTGCATCAGCAAAGGTGCTACTTCCTATGAGTAGAGCAGGACTGCAGAGGCACAGAGGAAGCATGAGCTGCATAAATCCATAGCCAACTCTTTGCCTACCAACTAAACAGACCATTTGTGCCCAACATGTGGCAGAGCTTTCTGAGCTCGCATTGGACTGATCAGCCACAGGCAGACACACCCTACTCAGTCAATGTCCTCAGTGTGATGTCCTTGGTCATCATCGACAATGACAAACGAACAACACAACTGTAGTAGCACTTGTTTTGGTACAAAATGTCAATGAACAAACCATTTTCAGTGTCCCATCCTGTATTCCAGGACTGCAGGCTGCTGTCCATCATAAAGGTGAAAATTGTTCTATTATTATGGACGAGACATTCTAAAGACAAATGGAGAGAAGGATATATAAGAAGTCAAACTAGAGTTCATGTTCTTAGTTTCCAATGAACTAATGGTTTGCCACTCAGTCTTTTGAAATCTAGGACAGCAGCTGAATATGTAGACTAGTATTACAAAGCCTTAACACCTGTAAACAAGAACAAAGCTGAGGTCTGGGTAAAGTGTATGTTTTTTCTGTATGAGTTTCCTAACAGTCTTATTCTTTTTATAGGCTGAATATGTAGACTAGTATTACAAAGCTTTAACACCTGTAAACAAGAACAAAGCTGAGGCCTGGGTAAAGTGTATGTTTTTCTGTATGGGTTTCCTAACAGTCTTATTCTTTTCATAGGCTGAATATGTAGACTAGTATCACAAAGCCTTAATACCTGTAAACAAGAACAAAGCTGAGGCCTGGGTAAAGTGTATGTTTTTCTGTATGGGTTTCCTAACAGTCTTATTCTTTTCATAGGGGTGTTTCAGAGCTGATCTAAGATTTTAGATTGCCACATCCCTTGTTAATGTACATAAAGCTTGGGATGGGAATCCTACTGCTTGTCAGTTTCTATCTGATGAATGCTCAGAATGTCATAACAGGACGGTCGCTACATTCCATCAATCAATGTTTTAGGGTGCTGGTGCCAGTCCAGTCATAAACTGAGTGAAATGTCAGGCAGACAAGAAGGATAAGGTAAGATTTTTTTTTTCTTCTCACATTCTCCCTTATCTCTGAGATTAAGGTGGGTTCTATGTTTTCATTTTTTATCCCTTATCTCAGAGCTTATGCAATCTCATAGTATTAATATTAAAGAATGTTTGCCCTCAGCAAAAATAAGTTCTTTTTGTATTTTTTACAACCTTGGAAACTTCATTGTTTTGAGCTTGCAGCATGTCAAGGTTTTAGACATTTTAGATTTCCATAATTGCTGTGTGTCATTTAAAAGCTGCATTATTCTTAATACAAAATTCACTTATGTTTCTAGTAGTGAAGACAGAAATAAAAGCTAAAAGAAATGATGTCTGATGTTTATTAAAAATGGTCATTTCTGCATATTCACTTTAAGGCAGAGAACTACAAAGTCTAATTCTTGAGGGAGTAGCCTACAAGTAGGTAGGAGCATAGACAGGATGGTGGTCAGGACAGCAACACTGTTTTAGCTTCATCTCAGAAACAGACACAAAGACTTTTATTCTTGCCATCAACATGTAATATGTCATACGTAAAATGTAGTGCAATTTGATTGAACTGTGATTTTCATACAAAAAGGTACATAAATCACTTATTACCTGAGCAGACTATACTGTTGTTAAACATTTTAGATCCAGGAGCTGGAAATATGGTATATTCATTTGCCTACAATACACTGAAGCCTTACAAAGGAAGAAAGAGTCTGCTTTCTTCGTGTAGTAAGGTCTATCTGCATCCACAGAAACACTGGCACTAATCTCTTCTTTAGGACACCCTACAGGTTAGCATCCAATGAATATTCTTATATCCCATGGTGGTGGTGCTGCGGTAGCGTTGTCACCTCACAGTAAGACACTGTCCGGTTCGATTCCCAGCTAGAGCGTCATCTGCGTGGAGATATGTGTTAATGGGCATACCTTTGTTGAAGACTGTGCATCAGGGCTGGTAACTCGGCATGTAAAAATTAACTACCAATCATTAGCGGATCAGAGTTCTGCTGTGGCAACCCCTAACCAGGAAAAGCCAAAAGACACAAACAAAACAAACTGGCCCAAAATGCTGGTACAGTATGCCTCAAGATAAAAGATTCATACTGTCATTCCTAGACTTATGGAAAAAACTTAAAAAAATAGGAGATAAGACTAACACCACTGCTTTAACAATCAGGGCTAATTACCCATCATTTAACACTATCTCAACTATCTTAGTATAGCCATACCTCTAACAACCTCCCTGCTAGGATCAAATCTACCCTGCATGTATGCTCTTCCTTCCTTACCCACCTTATTCCACTTCCTTCACTCTGTACCTTTACAGTTGACTGCCTGTCCCTGTAGCAGTTTCACCTATCTACCTATCTCACTGTACCTTCTTTCTCATGCCTTTGAGCTTCTTCTGGCCCATTCAACTACTGCGTGTACACTGTTTCTCTTACTCGTATTCACAAACACGATTAATCAAGATCTGTAATTTACTTTCACTATAATCACTTTGTTTTAACACACCCCTGTATTTAGCTCTATTGTAAGCACTGTATATGGTGTGACATTCCTGTGTGTTTGATATTATTGTGCTGAAATCACATCCCTGCCTTTTGTAATTATTGTTCTTGATGCAATCACATTTTTACCTGTTGTAATTTACTGTACTTTATTACCACTGCAGCATGTGTCATGCCTCAAGGAAGTTTTCCTGTCCAGAAAACCTGTTTGGTTAACACATATATAAATAAACAAACAGACAAAGAAACAAAGAAATAAATAAATTAATAAAGTGTACACATCTGCAACTGTTTTTGCAAGGACTGGTATATTATGTCAACTGATACTGTAGGACAACAGAAGTCATTAAGATAATGCATCTGACATTCCCAATAGCCAAGCAAAAATAGGTAATGGCACTATTTTGCACTTGTTCAGCAAAAGTAGGCATGTTTCATTAAGTACAGGTTTCCATTTGAGGCTTTGCTCTGTATTAAAATAAGTAAAATGTTTCATTAACTCTTACCAATTATGTGCTGCACTCTGTGTCAAACAGTTCTAATTTAAAACTTTGACTTGTTCTTTGTTGAATTATAATTGCCCAAACTGCCATTATGAGATTTTAGTCACATCTGTTTGTAAGTTATGTGATTAATCCACATCTGGATGGGAAAAAAACAGATCAGTATTTTCTTTCTCTAAGGGATGTGAAGAAAAGGATTCTGTGAATCAAGGCCTACAAAAAATAAAAGAGTAACCTTGAACCACAGAAGTTTTTGAACAGGTGTCTGAAAGCAAATTCCCACAATAAAAAGAAAGTTTATTGCAGTAAGCTGCATTTAACCATCCTAATTAAATGCCTTTAATGTATTTTACTCAAGGTCACTGAAAAGAAAAAGGAAACCAAGGAATAATGTCTGTTTTTTAAATGATATGGTGTATTACATCTCCGTGTTATAACATGGCAACACAACTGCTTACATAATGAAATTACAAACCCAGATACTAAACGATACTAAACAAGAAGGCAACCAGTCGTAATGATAACACTCAGTAAATAATATAGTTTTAGCAACTTATGTTTCTGCTGTTCTGTTACAATCAGCAGGTCAGTTAAGCACAGTAATATTGTACAAGTTTCGCCATCCTTATCTTTCCTGAATCTTATTTGATACTCAGAATTTAGCTGGTTGCATGATACATACATTTTCCTGCTTCAGCAACATGAGAGCATCTCAAAAAGAGATGCAGAAGAATTGGTACTCTGTTTTTCCTGTAGCAAAGTGTGAATTTTGCCATCTCCAGTTGATATTTAAGCTGGTTATGGTTTAAGTCCAAAAGGAATCCATAAAAATTGATGGTCATTATATTAGTCAACTGATATGTAAGCTGTTATAAATCTAGTATCAAACATCTATCACAATTCATTACATAAAACTGCAATCTCTCTCAACACTGTCTTATTTTTATGTTATCTACATTCTTGTTAAATGTCACTCTGCACTTAACAAATGTCAGATGAAATAAGCAGAATTGTAATTCACTGCTTAAAGTCACATTTTATCTGTGTTTTATCTGTAAACTTGTTAATGCCACTGTGTACTTGATAAATGTCATATGTATCAGCTATGTCATATTTAACAGCTATGTCATATTTAACAGATGTAGTTGTATTACACTAAAGTCACTTTTTTTTCAGAGTACAAATTTATATCAAATTGCCTTACTGTCAGCTTATCTGTGTCACTATGTTACCTGAATCATGGATGAAATCCATCTATATAGTTAACAAACTAACTAATTTATTACCTGAATAAATAAAGTGTGGCTTCTCTTGTTATAACTTCTTCCCATAAAATAGGTTCTGGCATATTAATTAAAATGCCTTAACTTTTCCAGAACAGATGTTAGCTTTGACATTCCACTTTAGGAAGTTAGAAGTCAGAATGATATATCATACATTAATCTGCTATCTATGCACTTAGCTGCCAAAAATGGCCTCTCTTACTTTTGCCTTCTTTACATGTTATGTGTTAAAACACCATCCATCTCCCACTGTAATCTGTATCCAATCCATAATGCATGGTTCTGCTCCAAAAGGCAATCTGTTTTATACTAAACATGTCTGCATTGTAGTTTCTGTTTGGACTGTTTGATATTATTTAAAATTTCAGCCTTTAGCTTACCACATAAAATCTGCTCATATAAACAGAGATTATATTGTACAGATAGCATGGAAGTATCACTCAAGAGTTAGATGTTTTCAACCAGTGCACACGACTTCCAGAGACAGTATTTGCACTAAGAGCATATCATAAAAATTTTATTGAGTTAAAGGTAATCCTGAGTGCTTCTTGATTTCTTCCACAGTTTGGGCAATAAGTGTGGTTGTTTAAGATTAATTGCCTCATAGAAAGGAAGGGGTAATACAGTGAATAGGATGCAAGAACACATAGGATAAAAGGCGGGGGTAATAAATACAGCCATACCTTTAACCTTTGGAAAAACTATTACAATCTTTCATATTACCATCATCCTATATAGTGGGTAACCACAATCTCTTTGAAAAAAAAGGCAGAAAACTTTAATTTTTACTAACAAGTCATGTAGGTAACCTCTGCATTCATCCTGTTTTGCCATAATGTAATTTGGCATAATTATTTTACAGCACACCTTTTTTTGCAAATCCATATTGTGACATGGGGATAGGTGTTGTTTACTGAAAAGGTTTATCTGGCCTAGGATTACAAAGGGTTAATAGGATGGGAGTACCTGAAAATGCAGTGCACCTGATCCTATGTGCTTGATCAAGCTGATAAAAGTGAGAATATTGTCTTATCAGGTAGCTGATCAGGAGAACTCAACATGAAAATGTATGAAATGGTTCAAAGCAAAAAAGTCTGTATCATACTGAATACAGGGAATGCCAAGAATGGTATTCTTCAAGGAATAGAAATGCCCTGTGCCTTATGTAAAGGAATTGCACAGGGTAAAACATATATGTGTGAGGGAAGCAGTTCCCTCTGGTGTCATAGTAACAAACAACAACCACAGACACATTGTACAGGCCTGGTGCACATTGTAGCAGATACATGGCGCTGAGGTTACTGCTCTTAGCAGACATGTGACAGTCATGTCACACAGTGAGAACTATTTTAGGCTGTAAAATACAAGTATACACGATGTGTGCATTGCATATACACACTTTTTACCATGGTGACATACACAGTGTATCTCCATGATGTCATATGAGGTACATCTCCTGCAGCCAGAAGATGATCTTCTTCACATGCTGACAGGCTTAATCTATGGGGCAGAGAAGATTGCAATACATAAGTATACAGCAAGTCATAGACAGATGCCATAGCATTATGAGCAAGAATATGTAATAAAGCAATTTGGTGGTACAATGGGAGATCTGCACTCATGCTCCTTGACAGCACTACTTCTTCCAGGTTCCCTCACTGCATATCTGTCCAGTGATGCCTATATTATTCATCATTCCATGGTATTTCAGTGACAGCCATCAACTGTCACACAGGTCATACCTCCACAAAATACTTTTAATAATATCATATGGGTTGGCATAAAGGTTAAGGTGTTTACTTATAGTCACACGATACAGGGTTTAATTCTCACCTTTGAAAGAGAAACTGATTAGGATCAAAATGGTCAATAAGGGAAGCTAGCCTAGTACTTACACATGTACAAGGAAGACACACCCCATGAAAAATCATATCTCCTGGTCTGTCCATGCTGGAAGACTAGATGTATTGTTTGCTGCTTTTACTCCAGTGTGATTCTGTGGTCATACACTTGCCTACTTGTGACCAGTGGCATACCCATTGGATGATCTTCCTGTTGCTGTCACCCAATGGGATGGAGTCCTAGTCGCAATATACTCCTTAGCACTCCATAAGGCACCAAAAATGCCTTCTGTGATTTGGAGATGAGAGATGCAGGTCTATATGCTACCATATGTCTACATACCTTACAGCATAATACAATATGTAATTTCCATGATGTAATCATTGGTGTGAGGGTAGAAGCTTCATTGTATACGCAAGCAATAATGCCCAACACAGTGTGTGTCACTGTGTAAATAACACCTGCCCAGGGCAGTGGAGGACTTCTACACCCCTGAAAGGGCATTATTTATACAGTAACACACACCCTGGAGTGCATTATTGGGCTTAAAGAATGGAATGGGCTGTCTGTACAATTGCTGTATTTTACTTATTTTTTGTATTACTGTGACACCAGTGCACTGGCCCAGTAATCAAGGATCCTCAATCCTCACCACTAACACCAGTGAGGGGTGCCCACATTGAGAAGGATAACAAATACACCCACAGTAAAGTAGAATTTCCCTTAAGAGCACACATAGATTACAGTCAGTCTGGGGCTGATTTCTCCCTTACTCTCCAGATCCCCAGTAAGACTCCCCACCGGCACAGCTATAGGGTATAGATCTCAGCCTAGTGGTCAAGCTAAAACCTCCAGCACCCTCTCTGTCCAACCAGTGCTTTGTGTCCCTGCCCAAGTAGCTGACACACTCACACTTTGAGACATGAGTTATATACAAACACACAGACACTCCTGGGGAAGGCTGGCACAGGTTCTTCAGCTATGACTCCTCCTCTGCCAGGCTATAAGGTAGAAATCACTTCCACAAACCACTAATATCAGCTACAAATAAGACCCTTATCAAAGGGTGTCCAATTATTACTGTGCAATATTATTATCCAAATGGTAAGTGTGACAAATAGCAAGGCTTATTTGGGGTGACTAGGGTAGTATCATTATATGCATGCAATGTACTCTAGAGCTTAAATTATCTCTACATAAAACAGCCACAGTTGAAAAGTTTAAAAATATTTAATAATAAATAATAAGAACACAAGACAATACTTCTTCCTACACAGTGCTAGTCAAGAGTTCGGAGATCACAGGAAAATGCTTAAAATAATACAGTAGAATAGTTCTGCCATCAATACAAAAAAACAGCTAGACTAAACATACTATTTCCTATCTACATCTAAGGGCAAACACAGTTCTAAAATAAATTTACATATTGAGCAAAGCAGTGCTGGTGATGTTGTCAGTTCTGAAAACAAATGCAAAGTGCTCTGAGTCTCTCTGTCCTTAAACTGATAACACAGTACTAATGACTCATTTCAGATTACATCATTTTTTTCTCTGGTTCCCAAGCTCTAACAGAAACTCTACATTAACATTTCTTAGTAAGCTGGCACCTGGTCAGGAAACTACAACAATTAAAGACATTTTTCATATATATATATATATATATATATATATATATATATATATATATATATATATAAATCTAGCAATTAACTCTAGTCTCTAAATAAAAGAAAGAATCTGCTGGTTCAGACACCACGGGTCCGAGCCCTGAGATCAAAAACAGTCATAAAATGCTTGACATTTCAGCTTTCTTACAGCAGAGTGCACTGTTGCAGTTCAACATCCAATACAGTCTTTTCACATTTAAGAGAACAAGCCTGTGGCTTATGTTAATATTTACAAACAACAGAATTATCTACAAAATCTTATCTAGCTAGGCTGGCAGCCTTCACATATCCTCACAATTAATATATATATATTTTTTTTATATTTTTAATGCAAAATAGTTCCTCCACCTAATGTCTGAAAATTGCTGTAGTATATGCAAATGGTGTTGGAGGAAGCATTTTACATCCAAAATATAACATGTTTTAAAGCAAATATTTACTTTATTTTTTGATCCCTTACTCCTAAAATGTGTGGTTTGTTGCCAGTCACTGGGGACTGAGGTCGCTAAATAATGGCATACATTTAAGTTTCAGACTTTATTTTCTTCAGAAAATTCATGTTAACACAAATCCTGTTAATTAAGCAACTTTGTAATTTCCTAAGAGCAATAGTTAAAATCTTTTCCTATTTTTGAGGCTTTGTTCCCCCTTTATTTTAGGCTTTATCCATATTTCTTGAGCTAAGAGATCGAGACATATGCAAACCTCTTTACCTTTGTCTCCCCTTTATTTTAGGCTTTATCCAGATATCTTGAGCTAAGAGGTCAAGAGGTATGCAAACCTCTTAACTGCTGTTGCCATTGCTTGATCACTTTAACTCTTTACCTCTCTCTCACACACACAAAATTCTGTTTTTGTGCACAAGCATCCATACTCTCACACATGCAGACAGAAACATAACAACGTGCACACACTTTTTTTCTGTTTCATTTATTTTTACACTCGCTAAACAGCAAAAATCCTGTTTAGGAGTGCAAAGTAACGGCTTGATCAATCTCAATCTCATTCACTTTCATGCATACACTCACACAGATGCTTCTTTTTTTTTTCTTGTTTTATTTTATACTCTCTAAACAGCAAAAGTGCTGCTTAGAGACCATAAAATAATGGCAGCCATTAGGTTACTTTCAGTCCAAACTCCACTGCAGCTTTATATACTGCTGTGAAGTGGCAAACTCATTTTTCAGTGGGCATTAACTGTAGACTAAGACCCTGCTGGAGAATGTTTCTTCTCCAATCAAAGTGCTGATCTACAGGTCGCCCATTCTCTAAGCATGCTTACCACACTGTATTTAAATTGAAAATGCATGCTGCTCTTCATCATGTTGTAGCATACACAGCTTACTGTAGTGTAGCATTGCATAGTGAATTTTATATGCAGCTTGAAAACCAGCCAAGTAGGTATTATACAACAGGGATGACTACGTAGCTCAGTCGATGTATACCCTTCTTTGCATTTGAATGTGATTTATTGCCTGATCATATACAGCTGTTGCATTATTTCTGTTTAGATGTTTCCTCTTTTGTACTGAATGGCACATATAACCATCTTTCAGTGCTTCTTTGTATTCATCTTATTTTCATGACATGGACATCCCAATCACTACACAAGGGATGACAGTGTCCACAGTTGCCACAAGTACTGCTGATGATATATCAGGTTATATATCCTTACTCTGTTGTATATACTAACACCAGCCCCATCTCTAGTGGTGGTAGGAACAAAGGCAGTTCTGCTGGTCTCAGTGAACAGGCTGCAGCCTATCCAGGGAGGATTCCCCTACATGGTTCCACCTGGCATATTGCTCAGATGACAATACCCCATATGCTTAGAACCAAACACATGTAGGTCAGGGCACTTCGCCGTAATGATTTCCATTATACTAGTCATTTATTTTTGTCTGATGGGGCTGGCACTTTAATGGCAAATGTTCCAGGAATTCATCACCCAAGGAAAAACATGCTGCAGAGGCTTGTAACATTACTACCCCTATAATAGGATAGAAGACATGATGACCTTATAAGCTTGCACACTGATATATACAGAGAAAACATTACACAAAGAGGTTGCATAGAATGTATCATGAGATTTCCAAGTCCAACCAATCATTGCATGCCATGTTGCAGTTGCTTTCCACAGCTATCAAGACAATATTATCTCAGGTTCAAATCCCAAGAGATGGAGAGTTGCACAATCAACCCATCTTCTAGTATGTCTATGGTGATCCAGTCACCAACTGAAATGCCTTCACCTCATTTACAGCTAACCATGCCTGCTTGGGGTTAGTTAGTCTCCCCAGGTGGCAAGTCATCTAGCCATACACATCTCTCTGTCAGTCCATACAGCACTAGTAGAAGTAGATACCTCAGTGGCACAAAGGGTCACCACAAATGTACATATGTATGGTCCGGGTTGTACAACACAGGCAAAGACAATGACCATTCATGGAGGCTGGAGTAGAGGCTCTTGCATTGCTGCTTCACCTGGGAGACTGTGAGTTACTAGCAATTGTGTGCCCATAATTCCTGATGTAGCCTCTACTATGTGCAAATAACTTGGGTAATAATGATATTATTCTCAGATGTCTTGATGACAAAAATATATGTGTATATGGCATGGGGTTAGGCCTTACCTAGGAGATTGTTGTAGAACTCCTTGATGTCACAATGTGTTATATTCATTTAAATGACTAAAAAATGGCAATAACATTTATTTCATTGCTTTAGAATTGATGGCTCAGACTTGTAACCCATGTACCAGAAGTCCTGAATTAAATGCCTCAATAAAGGCTCCTGGGCGATGGTCAGGGAAGATGAAAATAAGAACATTGACCTCTAACATTTTCAATAATAATTGACCAGAAACAAACCAATAATACATTCCACTAGCAATACTTAGTAGATAACACCTAGTAGAGTTTAAGAAAAGTGTGACCCCACTGTGTGGGGTTATGAGCTCTCCAACTGTCAGTTATATCTTCAAAAGTATATGCAGAACAAGCAGTTCTATTTTTCTTTATCCAGTATACATTCTGGTACTGCATGAAAATCTACTTCTAGAATATATCTGACAGATTGACCTTTGAGACTGCTTACAGCCTTGATTAAGAACCTTAATGTAGCATGGTCATCTACAATTAAGCCATAATAGTTTCCTAACAGGTACTATTCCGTTTTAACACTAAACACCTACCTTCTATATCTTTTTAACACGCACTAGGCACCAATTCAGTGATTTATGCAAACAGATTACTACCCTTCTTTTCACAAATACAGCAAGCAAATTCCTTTCATTCTTTTCATTTGGTAAGACTCTTTAGTCTATGTTTACACTTTACTCTGATTCTTGCAGAAAACACCACTTTAGAGTTCCACTTAAGTAATTTCTTCTCTTTGATAGGAATGAAATGCATTTAACATTCCAAGTGATAAACAATGTGGCATGTGCAACTGCTCTGTTATGATTCTCTTTACCAGACATGTTAGTAAGTAATTCATTCTTTATATCAAGTTCCAGCTAGGTATACAATTCATTATGCATTTGGTCCAAAACCATGGGTCTCTCTACAAGAATAAATACATAAATAAACCCTTAACACCCAGTTGCTTGGCCTATAGAGTTAATACTGCATTAGCCAAACCACACATGAGAAAAAATAAAAGCTCCTTTTCACTGCATGACAAATTAATTTTGACACTTTTCTAAGCACTAAATACATAGATTGGCAGCAGCAATGACTTACACTGTTGCAATCATCCCCAGCTCCCCATAAGGACTTATACATATGAAACTAATATATTCAAATGTGCTGGCAAAACACACAAAACAAAGAAGTATGACATATTGACTGTTCATGCATTCATAACAATTAATCAAAAACATTACATTTAGAACATTATCTAGAAACATATATAACCACTCATATACGGACAGTCAAGCCATTATGAACATCAGGTATTCAGATATAAAACTACATCCCCATGCTGTTATTGTTAGAGAAAAGACATGTCAGAAGCAGTGTATATTAAAAGTCATGTCACTCATGCTGGTTTAGTTTCACACTAGTAACATAAAGTTGTAAAACATACACATTTACTCATGGCAAGCACTGATACAGCTATCAAGCCTTTGCATGCTTAAGACTGTTCATGAGCAGCTTTATTACCAAAGAACAGCATAGCTATAACTTGGTTAGACATGTAAATCTAACTTTCAGAAGGTCATGCAGGGCCAGCCACCCAGCAGTGTGAACTTTGGCTTTAGATGATTGCCCTTATTGATGTGACATCCTGACCCCATGTGAAAAAATGAGTAAAAGGAGTTACGGGTGGATGGATGGATTGACACATAAACATATGTTCTGTGTAGTATGCCACTACTATCCTGCGTAATATTCTGTAAGATTATTGCCTTATAGCTAGACATATAGTTTATACATATCATTTATTCATGAGAAGAAACCTCAGTCTGCATATTATTAATCAAAATACATATGGTTAGCATTTATAGCCCCAGATGAATCAGAAGTTAAAGTGGCACGAGCAGACCTCTCAACTGTTTGTATTTTGGAGGAACATTTAAATTTTCAGGCCTGGTTTACCCTTCCACATGTTGTCCCTATTTTTGAAGGCATGTCCTTACTTTTACTCTTGATTTACCACTTCATACAATTTTCTGAATCCCCCTTCTTCACTCATAATTTTTGAAGCTGTCTAGTACACAGAAAACCATACTACATGACTAAACAATATCACCAAAGATTTAAATAAAGAGGACACATATATTGCATCTCTGTTTTTCAGAAACAAACATAAATATCCTTGTGTGAGAGGATGTTGAGTACCCAAGCAATAATGCCTGATAGTGTGTGTGTTAATGTCTAACACCCAGGCCTCTACACCCCTAGAAGGGTGTTAATTACATATTAATACACACACTGGAGGGCATTATTGTGCTTAGAGAATGGGGTCAGTAAAATTGTTGTGTTTAGCTTACTTATTTTTAAGTACTATTTATATATATATATATATATATATATATATATATATATATATATATTTTTTTTTTTTTTTGAATGTAAAATAATTCCTCTGCCTAGTGTTTCAAAATTGCTGTAGTATATGTTAATGGTGTTGGAGGAAGAATTTTACATCCACAATATAACACTTAAAAAATATCCAGTCATTTACTTTATTTTTTGGTGCCTTACTCCTAAAACGTTTAGTTTGTTGCCAGTCATTGGAGATTGAATTTACTGAATAATGGCATACATTTGAGTTTCAGACTATTATTTTCTTCAGAAAATTCATACTAACACAAATCCTTTTAATTAAGCAAGTTTGTAATTTTATGAGCAGTAATTAAAATCTGTTCCTATTTTTGAGCCTTTGTTCCCTCTTTATTTTCAGCTTTATCTGGATTTCTTCAGCTAAAAGGTCCAAAGGCATGCAAATGTCTTTACTGTCACTCTCAGTTAGTCTCTTGCACATACCTGTTTCAGAAAATGTATGCTAACACAAATCCTAATTAAGTAAAATATGTTTCTATTAGGTTTATCCACATATTTTAAGCCAAGAATCAACAGAGCATACCTTTTAACTGTCCAGATTTTTGGCTCGTATGTTTGGTTTCAGCCTCATAAAATGTGTAGTTTTCTGGAAAATCACTAGGATTTTAAGTCATTAAATAATGACAGACATTTAAGGTTCAGACTTCAAATATCCTTCAGATAATACATGCTAATAGAAACCCTGTTGTTCTAGCAACTTTCTAAGTTTATAAGAGCAATATTTAAAATTTGTCCTTATTTTTGGTCATTTGTCCCTCATTATCTGTGGCTCTGTCTAGATTTCTTGTGCCAAAAAGTTGTGAGGTGTGCTCAAGAGGTACACAAACCTCCTAACTGATGCTGTTGCTCCCAGGGATCACTCTCACTCTTCACTCACACACACACACTCACACACACACACACACACACACACACACACACACACACACACACACACACACACACACACACACACACACACACACACACACACAGTTTGTTCTGCTTTCATACACGCATCCGCTGGCATGCAGACAGATCACACACACACACGTGCACACACACACACACACACACACACACACACACACGCGCGCATGTGCACACACACACACACACACACACACACACACACACACACACACACACACACACACACACACACAAACACACACACACACAGTTTGTTCTGCTTTCATACACGCATCCGCTGACATGCAGACAGATCACACACACACACGCACATGCACGCACTCACGCACACACACTTTTTTTTGGTTTCATTTATTTTACACTTGCTAAATAGTAAAAGCACTGCTTGGTAAGTGTAAGATAATGGTTCGATCAATCTCTCACTCATACACACATATACTCTCGCACACAGACATAAATGCATACACACATTTGCTAATTATAATTTTATTTCTGTATTATTTTGCACTCACTAAACAGTAAATACTTTGCTTAGTGAGCATAAAATTATGGTGGCCATTTTTTTTCAGTCTGAGCTCCATGGCACCTTGATATGCAGCTGTGAAGTGGTGGACTTTTTTTCAGTGGGCATTACTTGTACATTAATATCCACTGGAGAAAGTTCTCATATCAGGATGCTGATGTATTGTTTGCCCATTCTCTAAAGGTCATTAATGTCTACAAATTTCACACTGTCTCTTTGATAATATGGTTATATTTTTCATCATTTTTCTTGTCCTGCTTTTTAAATGTGTTTCTGAGTAGTATCCCATATTCCTACTGAATGTGGGAATAGTTATGTGCTCTGTGATATTCAGATTTTATGCTTATTAGATGCCCAGAATTTTGGCTGGATTTTTCCAAAGGTATTTGTACCTGTTTTCAAAGCCTTGAGGTTGAGAAGTATGGCAATAGAAGATTTTTAACCAGGGGTTTTCATTTCATTCAGTTCTTCAGCAGAAATATCAGGACCAATGCATATCTGTTTAAATACTTACTTTTGTTGTCTTCCTTGAGTAAAGAGGGAAGAGCAATTGGAAAAGCGCTAAATAAATCTGTGTTCCACAAATTAAGCTGTGTTTATTGGCGTTGGATTGGTATCTCACGTTTGAAACTGGTTTTACTTCAAGTTTCTGTTTTTGGTTCCAAGTTCGTTAAGTCGAGAAAGGTTGCCGGTTTGAGATATGGACACATCCCAGCACTTTGGGAGATAACCCAGTTGAAAATATTGGATTCTTAACCCAACTAATACAAGAAATCTCTAACAGGAACAGACGTGAAGGTACTTCACTTATTAACAATGTTTCTGAACCAGTCACTAGCAGGACTAATACGCAGCAGAATTCTCATGTTTCATCAGCTACGAGGCTGAATTTAACAGACTGGCTTCACAAAGACCTTTTTTTTTTGCGAGACTGAGTAACAACAGTCAAGGGACCTGTACATTTCAACAGTCCCTTAATATGTTTGAAAACAAATTAACAAAGTGTAGGAAGCTTCAGCTGGAAAACGCGTACTTTCTAGAATGCATAAAAAATAAAGTAGTACCAAAGGGTCTCAGGCATTGGAAGTACCCAAGAGGACTTGTCTACAATTCACCTTTATATTTAGAACTTGTTGCACTATTTGATCGATAAGGTATGGAACTGTTGGATGTTTTAATTAAACACAATCATAATAATATAGAGACAATACAGAGAGAGTTAATGGAACTAGACAAAACACTATGTAATGATTTGTTATTTGAGCACAATGTGTCCAAATATAAAAACATTTTTGATAGTGCAGATAAAATTGCTATTGATATACAAGGAGAAGCTAAAAAGAGACATTAAAGTGTATGCGTCTGGGTTAGCCTATCCCAAACCCAATCAAGGTTTGTCTCATTCAGCTCATAATCGGGAATCTACCAATAACGAGGAGAGCAGCAGAAACACCACACGAGATGAACAAGCCCCTTTAGGGCGGGACATCCCGAGGAGATAAACGAGGTTACAAAATCAGGTGCAACAAGCAAATTACAGATGAACAAACCCCTTTAGGGCGGGACATCCCGAGGAGATAAACGAGGTTACAAAATCAGGTGCAACAAGCAAATTACAGGCCACTGTGCTACTACCAGGGTCGGGGGTGCCAAAACCAACAGTTTCAACACAACAGGCAGCAAACATACTGGAATTACAAGTAAATGTTAGGAAAGACAATATTGTTCATAATTTATCTAGCAATGAGAGAGAAATACTTCACAAATTGGTCAATAACAACACAATTTGGGTTATGAAACCTGACAAAGGAGGGGGGTGGTATTAATGTCTAAACATGATTATGTTAATAGGATGAATGTTTTGCTTTTGGATGATACAGTATATGAAGAAGTGTCTAGAAGATTTGTGAATGTTTTTTACCAAAAAAATGATATTATTTTACAGGACATGCAAGATCAAGATCTGATAGATGGTAGGCTTTTGGAATTGTTACATGTGAAATTCCCAAAAATTCCTTGTGTCTTCGGTATTCCTAAGATACCTAAGGACAAGTTGGATCCTTCTATGAGGCCTATTGTTAGTGCCAATGGATCTAAGACATAATTTATGGGAAAATACATAGATATTACATTAAAAGATGTTCTCAAAAATGAAGAGCATATTTGTATTGACTCATGGCATTTTTTAACAAAGTTCAATGGCCTAGTATGTGACAGAAAAGTTATTTTTTTAACAGCTGACATGGTCAATTTGTACAACTCTATCCCACATGATATAGGGATAGAGTGGTTTGAAGAATATTTATATGAAAGTTCACTTTTTACTAATAATCAAGTGATTATTCTTGCCACCTTGATGGAGGTTATGCTTAAGAACAATTTTATTTTTTTTGAAGGTCAGTATTTCCTACAAAAAACAGGGGGGGCTATGAGGGCTATATGCACCCCTGTTTTTGTGAACATAGTAATGTTAATGTGGGAAAGGAAATACTTATTTATTTCTAGATTTGCCAATAAATGGATTTTATATTTATGATATATAGACAACCTATTTTTTTATGGACAGGGGACGAGACAGACATACAGAACTTTATTACATATATTAATAGTACCACTGAGTTTTTAAAGTTCACCTATACATTTCACAGTAATGGTATTAATTATTTAGATGTGACCATTAAAAAAGAAAATACACACTACATAAGTGACTTATATAGAAAACCAACATATAGTAATGGTTTGTTACATTTTAACAGTAATCATCCTATGCATGTCAAGAAAGGTGTAGTGAAAGGTCAACTTGTAAGGTTAGCCCATATGGTCACCAAGGATGAACAATTTTTAACTCAGCGCTACAAACTTTATGATATGTTTCGCTCTCGAGAATATCCATTCGAATTAATAAAAAGTATATACAATGAAGTAAGCATCAAAAGAGAGAAAAGTATTATTATACCACTCAAATTATGACAAGAATACACCTATGTTAGAGAGCCTGCAACAAAATGTAAGTAATATAGACAAGAAGGGCTTTAAATGTTCTTTTGTTACAACGTTTAGTACTGATCACCAGTTTATATCTAATATACTGAACAAAAAAACAAAAACTGGCATATTTTTCAGGGGTTTGATGGAATTATTGAGAAAGTGGGTCTGAGACCAAATATTGTATTCAGAAAAGGTTCTACCTTTAAGCAATTGTTAGAGAATAAACGTGAACATAGCCCACATGAACGGTTCATAGGTATGAAAAAATGTGGATTTTGTTCACAGTGTCCTTTAGTTAAACAGATTGACAAAGTTGTAATAAACAATATTCACATTAAGTTAAAGGGCAAATATACATGTGACACATTAGGGGTAGTATATGCTGCGTTATGTGAGGCATGTACAGGTTTTTATATAGGTAAAACCAAGAGGAAACTAAAGGAGTGGTTGTACGAGCACGCTAGAGACATTAAAAATGAAAACACAAATAGTGCCCTATACAGACATATAGTGAATTATCCATCACATAGTTTAAAATTTTTGGTTATTGAAAAAAATTTCCCGGACCCTAGAGGTGGTCTGTGGGAGGATATTTTGGACTTTATAGAGTTATGTTGGCAAGTCAGGCTAAATGCTTTATGCAAACCTGGCCTGAATGATGGTATTAGTTTAACTAGTTACTTAAGACTGCTTTCATACAAGGTATAATATACGTATACTCACTCTGTTATTACATTTTGTAGTAAGGCAAATTGATTTTTTTATGTAAGGCAGATTTTTTTATATAAGTATATGTTTTTATATGTATGTGTTTCTGCTTTTGTTTGATTGTTTTGACTATGCTGCTTTTTATGGGTAGAGTTTTTATGTACCAATATTTAAATGTGTTTAGTTTAAGGGTTAGTTGGGTTTCATTAGATGATTTTTATCACATGATGTAAAGAATTAGAGTATTTAAACATGTGTACCTGTTAAGGGAAGTATTCTGATGAAGTCTAAGTTATATACTGACAAAAGCGCTAAATAAATTTGTGTTCCACAAATTAAGCTGTGTTTTTTGACGTTGGATTGGTGTCTCACATTTGAAACTGGTTTTGCTTCAAGCAATTGGAAAAGCCTGTGCTTGGAACAATTTAAGTCTATGTCCTGGATGGTTTTGTAGTAGATGAATCTGCATTATAAATCCATTAGTTGTTTTCTTTCCTTTAGCAACAAGAAGTTTTGATGGAAGTGAGGTTTAGGGACACTGGCACTCCTTACCTTTTATGTTCCACAGATAGCTGTCCACTGGATTGTACAGCTTTTACATAAGAACATTGATAGGATTGCAATTCCTTTAGAATACTGCCCATATCTCCTAGTTCAACAAAGGGAAACTGTTGTGAGCTGTACACTAGCAAAGTTGTGGTAGAAAATGTGAGCTGAACACCAAATCCAAGTTATTTTCCCCACCTTAGAAATGGAGCTAAGGCTTTATGTTTACTGTATAAACATGTACTGTAATCATGAGCTGTCATGACTGGGACCCATTGGTCTTGCATTCTTTGGTATTTTTTATCTGCATTTGAAATATAGGTGTTTGAGAATGAGCTACCTGGGAAATGTGGGGGGTTGTTTTCTAGACAAAATTCTATGTGGCCTCTCAATTACTGGTTGAGCGGAAACCTCTAATGGACTGTAGACAGCTCAAGCATTCCAGGATGATTTCTTCAGGGGGAACCTTCCAAATCATTTATTTTGCGTTCAAGCAGAGAAGAAAACACCTGTAATAATTCAAGTTCTCTCACATGGCTATCCATTGTGAAATGCCAATCCTGAATTTCTGCTTGCTGTTGATGAAAGGTTTCTCACAGCTGTTGGAGCTGTAATTTATAACTGGCAGTAGTCTGCTTTATATCTTGAATGTTTTTCACTCTAGTCTGCATCTAAGTATTTAGAGCGTCCGTTGTTGAACCAGTAGCATTAATATTCTCCATGAGTTTTTCTGTAGTAGCCACCATCTTGGATTCTGAACAATATGTAGAAGAAACTGCATGTATTAGCTGAAGTTTAAATCAGTCTAATCTACATATTTTCTTCACTTTCCAGTGTAGAATGCTTTCAGTCACTCTTACCTGCTGACTTCCTTCTTAATTCTTGAAATTGTTAAATCCACCACAAAATATCACAATAGTGCTGCTGTCTCATGTTTCAGCTTTACCATCTGCTGAATTTTAAAACACCATTGCTTTGGCATTTTTTTCTATTTACAGTAGAGTAGAAAGGGTTCAAAATAGATTTTGGATGACATGTTGTAAGACAAATCATTTGTAAGCCATATCAAACAAAACTTACTGCTTGAAATGTCATTGAGAAGAAGAGTTTTCTGTAGTTGTGAAAAATCCCCACACCCTTCATGCAGGGATGTGTTTTATATACCTCTCATTTCACCACTGAAGCTGTTTTACCTTGAGAAAATAGAAGTGACATTATTTCAAACTGTAGTCTTGTTTTACTCTTATAAGAGAGCACACCTTCAATATTTATTTTTTGTAAAGGGTAAACTATATCTTTTCATCAGTGTTTTTAAGAAGTGACTGACATAAATGCTAACATGCATCAAAAAACACTGCTTCTAGTCATTAGACTGAAAACCTCCAAAAAAATTGATTTGGATGCTTGTTAGAAATTCCAGGAACTGCAATTGTGACATACAGAATAGAAAAAGCAAAAGAAGCAGAACTATAGTAAATTTGAGGAAAAGCAGGCAGCTGACCTAGACGCAAGCTATGTTATGATCATGCAATAATCAATGAACTATGTTATGATCATGCAATAATCAATGAACTATGTTATGATCATACAATATTCAATGTCAAAGTGGAATGCTAGAATTTCAGTCAATGCCACATTTCCACAATTCAGCATTGACCCAGTGCTAGTATTCATTTAGTTAAGCCATTTAAAATCTAGCACGTATGTACAGGTATGTATGAATGAGCTTTTATTGATATATTGATTGTTCATCATCTTTGCCTGTGATTGCCAATTAACTTAACTACTGGTCTGACTACAAATGGGAATACAAGGGAATATGTACCAAATCTGAAGTTGTGGTATGTTTGAGCATTCACACTACACAACACCCCTGAGGTACAGTGATCTTACACTTAGTGGCAGTATGAGATATGCACAGAAGGGGGAGTACAGGTTGTTGAAGCTCACTGCAAAACACTTTAACATTGTAACCGCATGTTTTGAATTTACTGATTTTTTTTATTTTTTTATTTTTACTGATTTATTTTTTGACAATTTGAAACTACAATTCTGGTTCTTGCATTTGTTCTACAGAGGCTTCTGAATTTGTTCTGATGCTGTGGTTTGCTATAATTCCAGATTACTATTTTTACTAGCACAATTAGATTTTAGGTGGATAGATCGTTTCAACACATTTCTGTCTGAAGATACACGCTTACCTGACATGCCTACAGAACTGTCCTTTAATGACCTTTAATAGCTATGCATACTTTATAGTACATCTGGACTGACTCTTGCACTAAAAAGAATACTGTTTTACCTGTTTGAATTATAAGAACTTAAAAAAAAGGCTTCAAGTAAAAGTGCATGTTGGGAGTTATATGGAATTTAATAAAATTTCTGAATCATTTAAACATATAGTCATACAGTAGGCACAATAAAGAAATAGCACAACTGCGGAAGAATATATATAAACCCCACATTAGAACTATCATTGACTATAATGCTCCCTTGTATCTGTCCAGGTATATGCAACAACTGGAATGCCAACAAGGATACCTTACTAAAAGGATATAAGACTTAAACATTATGTCCTACATGGACTGACTCAAAGCCCTGTCACTATACTCAGTATTCTACAGACTGTTAAAAGGTGATCTGTGTCCGGCATACAAAGGCATCTTCTGACCCATTCTGATGGATTTACTGTACATTAGCAACTCAAATGACATCAGAAATACTCATTCTAGTGATCTAAACCTCTTCTGCAACATCGACAGAATGATTTGGAGGGCAGGTTTATCTCAAAGAATACTGCTGGTCTGGAACAGACTCCCCATCCAAATAAAATGAAGCTGATCTCTGTCCATTTTCAACTGTAACTTGAATCTGTGGATGAGAAACAGAAAATTTACCCTAGGACTGCCTCTGTGCTACTATTGAACAGAGGCAGCTCCTAAATGGTTTATCTAATGCATAGGTCCCCTCAAATTATCTATGGTATGACCCCAGTTATTCTCACTAGGAATAATCCAAAAATAGCTGAAAAAGGCAACACCAAAGCAGATAATCCAATAAAGAGAAATTTTAATCCACAATTATAAAGACAGTGAGTGCTTTCACGTTATCACAACATTTCATCAGACTTTCAATAAAAACCATTGACTGCCAACTATAAATAGTAAATTCAAATATTTCTAGCCTATTGCTCAACAGAAACAATTATGACATCATGTTAAAATTTAAAAAGACATGCTTTATAAATAATATTTTTCTGAAATGTATATACATGTATAAAGCATGCATCATACTGATTGACAGGGTGACATTAAAACCCTTTCTATCAGCTAGATCATATGCACATTAGTCACTTTATCTAGAATTTTAAATTTCTATAGTTTTGTGTGAATGATTTTTAGACATATGCATATATACATATTGGCCGGGATTCACTAATCCTCCGTGTAAGACTAACTAAGTCTTACACGGAAACCACAGTCTAAGAGTAAGATGTCAGCACGTCATGCATATTCATGAGGGTGCGCTGACTCAACTCTAAGGCTAATACGGAGCATGCACGAGTGCAGGGGACATGTCAGACTGCCGAGCGGTCCAAATATCCACGCCCCTGCAAGTGCCTAAACTGCAAATGTCAACTGAAATGAGCGAGTCCGCTCAAATGTCCACATACCCAACACTACACTCCCCCACATTCTAAATCCCTGTACAAGTTTAAAATGTAAAGCTTTCTTTTTTTTTTATTATTCCCGATATAGCTGCCCGTATTTCTGCATGTATGTGCTGGTTTGCCCATTGCTTAGCTACAGTTAGCAGTGTAGACATCAAAGAAGATAATACACTATTTATATGCAAATTAAGCCAAATAGCAATAGCGTAGTGGTAGAGCCCTTGCACAAAGAGGAGGCATTCACTGTTCGAGTCCCGCCACTCCCCTACCTGTTTTCTGTAGAAAATGTGTGCATAAAAAGAATTCCTGACATTTACCTTTTAAATTTTAGTAAAATTCATTGAAATGGCCTATGTGGTAGTGAACGATATTTTATATATATATAAGAAGGTGGAATGGTCATGCATACTGATAAATGCATAAGTAACATATCTTAAGCAATGTGAAGCACTACTAAGCAAAGTTTACTAGTATTAAGCACAGTTAAGTACAATTGCTCATAGCTTAGCACTGCTTTAACTAGTGCAATAGTTTTGCGTGGAGCTGTGCATCGTGCCAACTAGCGCAAACAAAACATGTTCACGCGGAGCTGCGCACCACGCTAACTAGTGCAACGTTGGGCAACGTTGGGCAACATAGAGCAACATTGAGCAACACTGGGCAAAGTTGAGCAAAGTTGGCTAAACACAGCCACACCTCCTAGCCGGTGTGGCCAGTAGTAAAATAAAAATCAATGACAGGCCTCAAACCCGGGATACTGTGCACCATAATCACAGTACTAAACCACTAAGCCATGACAGCTTTAAATATGGATGCATTTCCAACACACTCATATATATCAGTGGAAGTTTACCCATTGCTAAGCAGGTTTGCACTTAGCTGAGATTTTTCAAAACCAGCCAATCACAAATAAGTGCGGAAAATGAGGCATATTTAAGCTCCATAGGTGGGAATAATTGCCATAACTGGTTGTAGCTCCCATCTGCAGACAGTATGGCTGGTGTTGGAGAGGGCTCTTGTTTTCGAGCGCAATGGTGGGGCATTGAGGAGTCAAAAGTAATGGTTTGGCTCCTCGTCCATCATCATAATGCAAGACTCCTGTAGAGCCAGTTTCAGGGCACTGAGTACAAAGCGGAAGCCTGGAACCGTCTAGCACATGATCTCACCAGTGCCACAGGCGTCCCTCGGACTGGTGAGCAGGTCAGACACCACTACTCAGACCTGAAGAGACACAAGGAGGACCGACTGAACCAGTGGATACAGGAGGCCCGTGAAATGGAAAATGTCCCACTACTATGTAGCCATGGAATGAAGTATGTAAGAATTGCTATTGTAGTCTATGTTATGGATAGGTATGTCTCAATATCCCTTCATTTACTTCACAGCTGCAGGTGTCCATGCTGTGAATCAGCAAGCCTATGCAGATAGGCTGCTAAGGCTGCGCCACCAGGTAGGTTAGTAATTATTCTGTATGTGTTCATAGGTTCATAGGTTCATAGGTTTATACTAGGCTATCTGCCCTAAGGCATTTATAAGCCTAGCCCAAATTTCTGTGGCTTACGCCACCCCTTATATGAAAAAATACTGTGCCCATTAGTTTGTTGTGCCTCTGTCCAACAGTGACACAGATATGATTCCTGGGGTAAACCTACGATCTCCCATCCACAGGTCTAGATTTCTCTTGAACAGAGTCAGTGAGGTGCTCTGCCTCACATGGACCGGGATTTTATTCCACAGCATAGGGAGTCTCTGAGTGATAAATCTATCCCTCCAGCACATCCTATTTATAGCCATGCTAAGGTTTAAGTCGCTTGCTCTAGTGGTTTTGGTGGATTTGGATTTTTTGAGGTGGAGCATGTCCATTAATTCCGGGTTGGACATGGCCTTGTATGTCAGGCACATGTCACCTCTGAGCAGACGGTATGCGACTGAATAGAGCTGGAGTTTCTTCAATCTGGCAGCATATGACAGATTTTGGAGTCCCTTTATCCTTTTGGTGAGGAACTTTTGGAGTCTCTCCAATTGCTGCAGATGTCGGGTGAGATACATCCCGAATGGGGCATTGTACTCGATCATTGGTCTGATAAGTGAAGAGTACAGGGGAACAATGACCTCACTAGATGTGGATATGAATCCCTTCATGATCAGGTGGGCAATGTAGAAGGTCTTTCTAACCACTTTAGCAATGTGAGTGTCAAAAGAAAGGCCACTGTCAACCTGGGTCCCCAGGTCCCTGATAACCTCTTCTGTGCTTAGTGGATTGCCACCTATATGGTAGCTTGGGGTTACCTTGTTTTTCCCCGAAGGGTATGACTATACATTTTTGGCGTTTAACTTCAGGCCATGGCTCTGGCACCAGCTATCTGTTTCAGTGAGTCCCTTCTGAAGGATATCCGTGTCCGATGCACTTTCCACTATGGCCCAGTTTGCAGTCGTCTGCAAACTTTGTCAGCCAAAGTCCTCCCATGTTGGCCTGTACTTCTGAGAAGTAGATGCCAAACAATAGGGGCCAAGGACCGAGCCCTGTGGGACACCACTTGTGACCGGCTTGGAGTCTGACACAGCGCCAGCAACTCTAACCCTGTGGGTTCTGTCCTTAAGCCAGTTTGCAACCCATCTTGTGACATATGGGTTTACATTTAAGCTGGTAAGTTTTTCTACAATACCCGAGTGGGGTATTGTGTCAAAAGCCTTTGCAAGGTCAAGGTAGGCTGTATGGACTGCCTTTCCCTCATCAATGGCCTTGGTGACTGTTTCGAAGAAGTCGACCAAGTTCAAAAGGCATGATCTTCCCTTGACAAAGCCAAACTGGGTCGGGTCCAATGTCTGCAAGTCCCCTATATCTTTGTTTATGAGCTCCATTATGATCCTCGCCATAGCTTTGCAGACTAGATTTGTTAAGCTTATGGGGCGGTAATTACCAGTCATATAAAATATAATTGTCATATAAAAGAAGTGAGAGAGCCTGAAAAAGAGTGTTGTAACCCATTGATAAAGGTATAATGAGTGTTGAATAACTTCTCTGCATGTACTGTTATATAAAATAAGTGAGACAGTGTGAAACGGTGTTGTAACCCATTAATAAAAATATGTCTTGAATAAAAGACCTCTGCATGCACTGATATAACAAATAAATGAGAGAGCCACTAGAAACGTGTGTAAAGTAATTAATAAAGGTATAATTCCTGGACTGTGTCCGTGTCACTTTCTTCGATATGTTGTTGTACCCTTGCATTATAGAAATAATACTGTTGTATTAAGCGCAGTCAACCCACACATGAGTAGGCCCATATAAAGTGGATGAAGGGAGTGCCAGTAGCTGTTAAGCATATATATATATACAGTCCTCAACTGTCGGTTCATGGCCGGCATGTACAGGTTAATCTGGCACATGAGTAGCTTGTTATTGTGTTCCCCAGAAATGTCAGTGTGCTGCTAGAAATGTAGGGGGCTGTCAACATGTACATGATAATGTCATCTCAATAACTACTTATGTATGGCAGCTAATTGTATAAGTAGAAAAGAAACTACATACTCCCATGTATCTTGTGTTAGCATTTGTAGGGGTGAGTACAGTTCTACACTGTCAACTGTGTACTGGAAGTGGCAACATTCAGGTCTGAGTACAACATTCAAATCACTGGCTACACCCCTAGCATCAGTTATAAGAAGTATATCAACCTTCTGACTTACACAACGGTGTCCACAGCAAACAAGCATGGTCTCCACTTCGGAAAGCTGAAAGGGCTGCGCCTACCTGACTTAGCAATT
Source organism: Protopterus annectens (assembly GCF_019279795.1). Taxonomy (NCBI): domain Eukaryota; kingdom Metazoa; phylum Chordata; order Ceratodontiformes; family Protopteridae; genus Protopterus; species Protopterus annectens. Next base: position 789,992,176 of record NC_056736.1, on the reverse strand, counting down.
TATAGCATTGGGCTGCTATGACAGTGAGTACTGCAAGTACCACACAGCAGGCTGCATGCAATTGCCAAATGTTGGCCACCAATTGGTGCAGAGGCCATCACATGCACATGTGCAGATACCTATAAAAGCATGCTGTACTTGCTGTCCACACATGCAATCATTTCATTGCAGGTACGGAGGGGGAGAGAGAGAGAGAGAGCGAGAGAGAGAGAGCACGAGAGAGAAAGAGACACGGACGCAGACGCAGACAACAGCTGCAGATAAAAAGAAAAAAGAAAAAATATATATCGAAAGAAAAAGTAATATATTAAAAGAAAAAAATAAAAAATAAAAGAATATATTGAAAAAATATATATATTGAAGGAAAAAAATATATTGAAAAAAAATATATTGAAAAAAATAATATATTGAAAAATAAATAATATATTGAAAAAAAGAAATATATTGAAAAAAATATATTGGAAAAAAATATATATTGAAAAAAAAATATTGGAAAAAAAATAATATATTGAAAAATAAATAATATATTGAAAAAAATTATATTAAAAAATATATCTCAAAAAATAAATAAGATATAATAAATAAATTTATTATGAAACACACGGAAATGACAAATACGAACACACAAAGGAAAGGTATGTAACAGCTATGCATTTACTGGCATGTAGTAGATGTTTATGAAGAGTACTCTACATAGTTTGAATCATCCATATGTGACAGCAGTACGTATCTATGCACAGATGCCCTGCATAACTACTGGCATGGAGAAATCAGTGTGTAGCTGTGTGCAGTGGGATATGACTGTGACATATGTAGTTCAGCATTCAATGTCAAACATCTGATCCATGTTATCTGTGTTCTGTACAGTAGTGTGTACAATGTCTGTTTGGGGGAGTAGCGCATACGGTCATATAAACATGGATGTGACAGAGTAACAAATACATGATAGTCATATTAATGTGTAGCTTAGCATTGGCAACAGCTGTACCAGGCTAGTATGCTAATCTAGCATTTGCAGCTATATATACACCCTCTAATATTACTGTGTGCTCACATGTGACACCTGTTCATGTTGCAGCAAGGCCCAACAGGTCAGCCATGAGGTATACGAACTTACAACAGTGTGGAACTTATGTGTGTATGGCACACACATATGGAGAGATCTGTCTGTGTCAGATATATTAGCTTCTGTACATGTGCATAGAGCAAGGGACATACTGCAACTGTTTGTGAAGGGTGGACATATATATGTTGTTGAAGGTTGTTATGTGCATATTTCTATGTAGGTTGTAGTGTGTGGCAAACAAGACAGCATACAGTGCTGGTATATGATATGTGGTGGTTAAACGCTGTGGGTATGATTCGTCAGGTTTGCAGTGTTGCAGCCAGTGAGGCCTGCTAAAGCTACATGGGCTGAGAACACCTTCAATGCAATCCGCACAACACTGTGTAATATTATGACATAACTGTATACCTCACAACCTTCACATAATTGATATCGCCACCATGAAAGGTGGACTGTGTATGTGCCTGTATGTATATCTATATGTACACCAATGGATGTTTACATGTATGTGTGTGTGTGTGTGTGTGTCTATATGTATATATATATATATATATATATATAGAGAGAGAGAGAGAGAGGGAGAGAGACAGGGACATATTTACTGCAACAGATGCCTGGTGACAAAGCCATGGACTCAAGCTCAATGTTGACACTGCATTTGCATCCCTTCATGCAAAAACTCTGAACCCATTAACTACCACTAAACATCGAAGGTGTGATAAGAGACCATGGGAAACAGGTGGACAGTAGTCTCCCCTCTGATAATCACAGTGCCACACTATTCATGTCATCTGTCTATGTGGCACACATCATCACAAAAGGTGTGTCATCCAGGGAAATATAGGTCAGTGTTCCCCTCTACTCATCACACATAAAGCCCATTATAGAGTACAATGCCCCATGTGGTATGTACCTCACAAGACATCTACAGCAACTGGAAACGACACAGACATACCTCACAAAGAGTAATACCGGCCTCAAACAGATGCCCTATGCAGACCGTCTCACAAACCCACAGCTAGATTGTGTCACATACCGCCTACCCAGAGGTGACCTCTGCCTAACATACTAAGCTATGTCAAATCCAGAGCTGTTGGACATGCTCCACGTAAACAGATCACAATCCCTATGAGCTACACGCTCTAGGGACCTAAACCTTGTGACCTCAATAAACAGCACATGCTGGAGGGATAGATTCCTATCTCAGAGACATCCCATACTCTGGAACGAACCACCTATCAATAGCAAACAAAGCTCCTAATTAGCAATCATCATAAATAATGCTGATGATTGTATGGGAGATAGGAAATACATCCCGGGAATCACCTCTGTGGCTCTGCTTGTCAGGGCCACGTGAAACGTAATTACCTGTGTGTCAAAGGCCAGGGTAGCGTATGGCTAGATCTCTATAGGCCCTAGGGCCAATAGCCTATTACCTACCTATGAAGTGATACACACCCACATGTACTTGTGGCAATAATTGCTATGTGAGGTTGACTGAGTGTGATGGTGAATGTGTTGGTGAATGTGTCAGAGTTCTGTATATGTGTGATAGCTTAGTGGGAAACTGTTTCTGTCATGGTATTATGTGTAATCCACAAAAAGCAGAAACAAACTGATAAAAAATCCAGAAGCACTATAGCAAAAAACGGAAACACAAGGTTGTAAAATTCGTCTTGTAGTTTAATAAGATACACGTACAGTTGGTAAGCGCTTTCGGCTGTGTAAACTCAGCCTTCATCAGACCAGTCTGATGAAGGCTGAGTTTACACAGCCGAAAGTGCTTACCAACTGTACGTGTATCTTATTAAACTACAAGACGAATTTTACAACCTTGTGATGGTATTATGTGTTCTAGCTGTGATCCCAGCAAAAGATGTGTATGCAATTGCTAGGTGGAAAAATCAGTATGCCATACGGTCTGTCGTAGTCCCTTGGTGTCGACTGGGGTGTTCCATTGTAGGCTAAAGCAGTACATGTATGCTTATTGAGTGTTACTGCTGGTGAATGCAACTCCTGTATGAACTGTAGTAATACCTGAAGCTGTATGCCTAAACAGCACAGTATGGTGTATGTCCACATTTCTTGGAACCACTGTTTTGTGTGTTCCCTGTAGTCCTCACAGATTACATACCTCAGGCATAAGTTTTCATAACTACTGACACACAGTACTGTATGGTACACAGGTAAAGGTCATCTGGGTTGCCATACCTTTGTGTCTGGTATGTATGTCTGATGTGTGTGTGGGTATGCCTGTACCATGGCCTCGGTCATATGTGTGTTACAGGATATAGGTGTGTATCTAGCAACATGTATTGTGTAGTACAGCAGTATGCCACCTATATTAACGGATGTGACATCATCAGACCTGACATTTATTTATTTATTTATTTACATTTGTTAACCGGGTTGGTCCAGCTGAGTAAGAATTACCCTTTTTCAGTGGAGACCCGAGGGGAAAAGCCCCAAACAGACATACAAATACATACGAATAGAGACAAATTAACAATATTACAGAGGAAAACAATATTATGGATACAATGGATAAGAAAAGCAAACAATGAAAGTTTGAGAATATGAGTAAGGTAGTATACCACTTTTAAGGTGTATGAGTACTCTCCAAAAAGGTTGCTCCTCTCCAAGGAAATCACACACAAACTTGTCAAGTGCAAGATTCAAATCCCTACTTAACTGGTTTCTGACACTACAGGAGTATGCTTTTACACAACGCGCTATACGCATTACTGTGAGTTCTCTTTTTCACAGGTATATTTGTAGGATGGTGACATCATCAGACCTGACAAAGATTAGTATACCACTTTTAAGGTGTATGAGTACTCTCCAAAAAGGATGCTTTTCTCCAAGGAGATCATACACACACATGTCAAGTGCAGGATTCAAACCCCTACCTAACTGGTTTACAATACAACAGGAGTATGCATTTACACGACGGGCTATATACATTACTGTGAGTCCTTTTTTCCACAGGTATATTTGTAGGATGGTGACATCATCAGACCTGACAAAGATTAGTATACTACTTTTAAGGTGTATGAGTACTCTCCAAAAAGGTTGCTCCTCTCCAAGGAGATCACACACAAACAGACACACACACACTTGTCAAGTGCAGGATTCAAACCCCTACCTAACTGGTGTATGATACTACAGAAGTACACATTTACACAACGTGCTATACACATGGCTGTGAGCTCTGTTTTCCACAGTTATATTTGTAGGTTGGTGACATCATCAGACTAGACAAAGTGGGTTACATTAGGTGACATTGGGTGGGCTACATAGAAGGAATGTCTAAACACTTTGGCCATGTGATCATCAAAGGAGAATTTACTATCTAACTATGTCCCCAGGGCCTTCATGACTTTCTCCATACATACTGGAGTACCACCTATGTGGTAATTTGTTTGCACTTTGTTTTAGCCAAAGGGGATGACTATGCATTCTTTGGCATTCTTCTTGGGGCATTGTTTTGACACCAGATATCTGTCTCTGTAAGCCCCTTCTGGAGGATGTGTGTGTCAGCCATAGAGTCGATTATGGACCACAGTTAGCAGTCATCTGCAAACCTGTTCAGCCATACTCCTCCCATGCTTGCCTGTAACTCTGAGCAGTGTCTACTGAACAGGAGGGGTCCCAGGGTCAAGACTTGTGGGATGCCATTTGTGACTGTCTTAGAGTCAGACATGGCACCTGCAACTCTGAACATGTGTGTTTGATCTGTGAGCCACTTGGCCACACATCCTCTGACATAGCTGTTGATGTTCAGGCTGGTAAGCGTGTCCATGATGACAGAGTGGGGAATGGAGTAAAAACTCCTTAGTGAGGTCCAGGTGGGCTGTGTGGACTACTTTCACCTCCATCTATGTCCTTGGTAACTGTTTGAAGTAAGTCAACTATGTTTAGGAGGCAGGATCTGCCTTTAACAAGGTGAGGTTGTGTAGAGTCCAGTGTCTGAAGGTCCCCAATGTCACTGTTTATGGGTTCCATGACAATTTGCTCAATAGCTTTGTAGACCAGGCTGAGTAGACATACAGGGCAATGGTTTCCAGGTTCTGTTGTGGCACCCCCTTTGTGGGGCTGGATGACTGTTAGTGTATGCCATTCTTTGGGTACATACCCTGTGGTACAATTGAGTCTGGGTAGTGAATGTAGGTGAGGGTGTAGTTCCTTTTGGGCCTAGTGTAAGACGCAGCCTGGGACATCATCCAGTCCCATTGATGCTGTGTTCTTGGCATTGGAGAGGGCTGTATTTACCTGCATGTCCATGACGTCCGGGGCTCTGCATCCTTCTGTGATGGACACAGGCCCTTTTGGGGGTGATGGGGGGAAGTTTGCACCGAACTTGTCCCCCAGGATGTGGGCAATGAAAGTTGGTTCAGTGTATTCCTTGCCATTTGTCAGTAGCTGACAGCATATTTGGAAGTTGGCTCCTACATGTCTGGTATAGCTACCGCAGGCTTTGTGGTTGTTATTCTTAGAGTCCTTGGCAATTTGTCCTTTGAAAGTGTCCTTGAATTATTTTATGAGCGATCATTGCTTCTTTTTAATAATGATCAGTGTTGCCTTTCCTTTAGTGAAGTTGGCTCTATCAGGTGTTAGTTTCCTCCTTCTGTTGTCTAGCTTATTTATGAGCAATGGCCACTAGATGGTTTTCTTATTTTTGGAGGAGTGCATCTTGGTTTTATTTGTGATGTCTCGATCCATGCATCCCTGTAGATGCTCATAGGATGCACTTGTAACTGATTCGGCAGATTGTATACCATTATCCTACAGCAAGAAATCTTTGGAACTTTCCACTTTTGTCTTGGGACGTGTGCAGTTTGCTTTTGAGAATGTCTTCACGGTGGTTTCATTGACTGGGTGGTGGGGCGGGATGTGGATGTCCAGTGTAATTACTTTATGATCTGATATTACCAGCAAGGGTTTTATCTCTGTTGTGGAACACTGGTACCCCATGTTGGTGATGATCATGTCCAGTATGGTGTCACCTCTAGTGGGCATGGTGACCAGCTGTTCCAGGGTGTTAGAGCTTTTAAACTCTAAAAAACATTGGGCAAAGGACGTTGTACACAAGTAATTCTCCCACTCAATGTTTGGGTAGTTGTAATCACCTAATATAATGGTGTTTGATAGGACCTTTATATTTTCCACTGTTCTCAGGAATACTGAGTGAGGTTCCTGTGACAAGGTAGGTGATCTGTAGCAGGCTACAATCTGATGAGCAGCTTTTCCCAATGCTAGGTGCACTTGCATGGTCTCCAAGGCCTCATGCTGTGCCACTAACCTGAAGGTGTGGGTATCCATAAGGTAAATGGGTACACCCCTTCCTTTTGTATTTCACTCATGGTTTTGGGTCCAAAGGTCAGAGGGATTGTGAGTGTTTTACGTGGAGCATGTCCAACAGCTCTGCATTTGACATAGCTTTGCATGTCAGGCAGTGAACACATCTGAGTAGGTGATATGCAAGGGAGTACAGATGGAGCATTTTGAGATGGTCTGTATATGGCATGTATTTCTGGCCACTAATGCTCTTTGTGAGGTATTGCTGCAGGCTTTCCAGTTGTTGTAGTTGTCTTGTGAGGTACATAGCAAAAGTGGTGTTGTACTCTATTATAGTTCTAGTGAGTGATGAGTAGTGGGGAACAATGTCCTCTTCTATTCTGCATGAGACACATTTTGTGATGAGGTGTGTCACATAGCTGGGTTTCCTGACTACTGTGGGGATGTGATTATCACAGTTGTGTCCAATGTACACCTGTGACCCAAGGTCTCTTGTCACACTTTCAGTGTTAAGTATACTACTGCCTATGTTGTAGTTCTTGGCTACAGAGTTTTTAACAAAGGGGATGACAATGCACCTTTTGGCATTGAGCTACAGTCCATGGCTTTGACAACAGCCATCTGTCTCAGTGAGGCCCTTTTGTAGGATGTCCACATCTTTAGCGTTTACAATTATAGCTCCTAGTTTGCAGTCCTCTGGAAACTTCAGTAGCCACAGACCTTCCATGTTAAAGTTTACTTCAGGGAAGTTGATACTAAACAGGACATGACACAGGACTGGACCTTGTGGTACTGCACTCATCACTGGTCCAAAGTCATACTTGGAGTTGGCTACTTTCACAGTGTGTGTTCTGTCAGTAAGCCTGTTGGCAACCCATCTTGTGACATAGCAATTTATGCCTAGTTTAGTGGGTTTATCTATATTTCCAGAGTGCGGGGTGGTGTTGAAAGCCATGGCAAGATCAACATAGGCTGTGTGATCCACCATACCCTTGTCGACAGTTCTGTTGACTGCTTCAATGTCATCTATCAGGTTTAGGTGACATGATCTGAATTTTACAAACCCAACATGGTTGTGGTCCAGGGTTTGGGGATTACAAATGTAATTGTTTATATGTTGTATGATGATACATTCCATGGCCTTGAGGAGCGGGCTCATCAAGCTAATGGGGTGCTAGTTCCTGGGGTCCGTGGTGTCTCCACCCTTGTGTAGTGGGATAACAGTCACTGTGCACCATTCAACAGGCACAAAGCACGAGGTGAGGCTATGACTGCACATGGTACGTCAGTGTGGTGCCTGTTCGTTCTGTGGTTTGTGTGGAACACAGCCTGTGAAGTTATCTGGTCTCATGGCTGCTGTGATACTGGCTTTTGAGAGTGTTTTTTACCTGTGCAGCCATGATGACAGCAACTTTGCAGTCTTCCATTATAGAGATGTGCTCTTTCATGGGTGAGAGGGGGGGTACAGTTAACACAGATCCTATCTGCCAAGATGTTGGCAATATCAGTTGGGTCTGTATATTTAGTACCATTGAGCTGTAACTCAGAACAGATCTGAGTGTAGCCATGACATGGACCTGTCTGTTGGGCAGAGATCTCCTGAGTAGACAGTATGCAACAGAGTACAGATTGAGTTACATTCAGTCTTGTTGCATGGGGCAACTGTTTGAGGCCAGTAATCCTCTTGTTAGAGTACTTCAGTGGTCTTTCTGGCTGCTGAACGTGCCTAGTCAGATTCATTGCAAGTGTGTTGTGGTACTCTCTGATGGGTCTGATGACTGATGAGTATTGGGAACCTCCTTTGACCTACATGCACAGACCTTGGCAGTTTGTGTGAACACATAGCATGATTTTCTGACAACTTTGTGAATGTGTTTATGGAAGTAGAGATGTCTATCCACATTTGTCCATAGATCCCTTATTATCACCTCCGTATTTGGCATGTGTGTGAGCATGCCCAGTATGACCTTTCAGTATGTTGTTGCCTGACATTTGCTTCATTTTTTAAGTGTGTAAGCATGCCCAGTATGACCTTTCAGTGTAATGCTGAATGAAATCCACTACATTTGTTGGAGTGTGTGAACACGCCCAGTATAGACATTTATACTATATGTGTATGGAAAATCAAGTTGTATTTTTACAGCAGGGCTCACCTTTGTGTCATAGATCAACAGAGATCATGCTGTGCCTGCAGGGCTTCCATGAGACACTTTGCATAGACTTATCAACATTTCTACATACAGGGGGGACAGCTATTCTTTGTACATTTCTACCCAGGGGCACACTTGATTGTTACTGTGGGTGTACATAGGATGAGGGTTTCACCTGACACTTATACACATTTGCTATGCATGCACTGCTATGTACGGTACACCATTTCAGTCTGTACTGTTTCCTATCATACTGGCTTGAGGCATACTACTGTGCTACAGATCCTAGCGTCCAATGTCACGTATATTAGATTGCAACTTCATAGCCTACACAACCCACATCACACTGCCTGGCCTGATGTTCTCTGTCTGCATAGGCCTGTGGGGGAGGTTACCCATATGCCTCTTTAGGGACATGATACAGCATTTCTTTGTGTTTGCATTTGTGTACAATTGTTCTGCTGTGTCTGTGCCACTGAAATGCTATTATGGCTTAGTGGTTCAGTACTGTGATTATAGTGCACAGTATCCTGGGTTCAAGCCCTGTTACTGCTTTTTATTTTCATGCTGGGCAGCCCAGACTGCTTAAGGAACAGTAAAGCAAATATGAGCATGTTTACCTGACTTTGCTCAACTTTGCACGACTTTGCCCGACCTTGCCCAGCATTGCTCAACATTGCCCAACATTGTGCTAGTTAGCACGGGCAATTTTGTTTACATATACTAAATATTGGTAAATGCTGCTTAGCACTGCTTTATATTGCTTAAAACATGGCAATCATGCCTCCAGTGGTGCTGCAGGGCTGCCTATGTCGGATGCACATACTGCACTCCCTATAAATGTTTGGAAACAGGTAGTGTCAAGTTAGGCATCCCTTTTATTTTATGTGTGAGTCAGAGAGAGGTATCATTTCCAAGGTTCCTACTGAGCCAGTGCATGTGCTATGCGTTGCCTCTTTGCCAAGGCCAAGGCATACTGGGCATGCCTCCTTCTGCTTACTGGGGCAGGCTCAGGTTGTTCGTCCTCTGAGTCACACTGTGCCTGTGCAGGCCTTGGCAATGGTGGGGGGCTGTTTGGCCCTGCCCATGCTGTTCCTTCTGCAGCTGTTTTCACAGGATCATATTGTTTAGCATGGCACATACCATGGCAATTTGGGTACATGCAGTTGGTGAGTACTGCAAGGCTCCACCAGATGTGTCCAGGCACCGGAACCATGACTTGAGCATCCCAAACACACGCTCGATTATATTTCGTGTTTGTGCGTGTGCCTCATTATGGAGTTCTTGTTCAGGTGTGTGTGCATTTCTGATGGGTGTCATCAGCCAAAGCTCCAGTGTGTATCCAGCATCCCCCACTAGGTGACCGTCAGGGATGTCCCCATTGGCAAATGTCTGGTACAGCTGCATCAGATGCCAGATATGGGAATCGTGGTAGCTTCCAGGCCAGCCAGCACACACATTCAGTATTATGCCCTGGGCATCACACATGACCTGGCAGTTGATGGAGTGGAAGCCCTTGCGGTTGATGTAGGCCCTACCCCGCTCACCAGCTGGTGCTTTGATGTGTATGTGCATGCAGTCAACTTTACCCACTACCTCAGGGTATTCTGCTATTTGCTGGAAGAGACGCATATTGCTGGCCAATACCTCACGGGAATTGGGGAAATATACATGATCACCGACATGTGCTGACATGGCATTCAGGAACTGGTGCAGTACCCTAGTTGCTGATGCCTGTGAAATCCCCATCATATCACCAGTTGGTCTCTGGAAGATACCTGTTGCTAGTATTCTTAGGCCAACACATACCTTGGTTTCCACTGGGATGGGTTCCCCTCTGTTGGTTCTGTGTGTGAGGTGTGGCCTGCACAGCTCAACAATTTGCTGTAGGAGGTCTCTGTCCACTCTATAGTGCTTCACTATCTCCAGCTCATGTAGCCCCTGGTAGGTTACCCTGGGTCTGTACACTCTTCTCCGTCTCCTCACTGTGGGTTGCTCAGCAACATTCACAATGGCACCACCCTCAGCATCTTGCACATATTGCCTTATAATAGCAATGGCAGCCCCTAACATTTTTTTGTCTCAGTTAAGCTTTTTAAGCTTTCACTTCTCTTTGTATACTGCAGTGTTGCAGTGTTTCTGAGTAAAACATGAGGGAATGTTGTTTGCAGAGTTTTAAGTGCTGGGCTGGGCTAGTGTACTGCCTGTGTAATTGGCTGATTCTGATTGATTTCACCTGACAGCTCTGCTAGTTCTCCTTGGTTAACTTCCTACTACTACTTTTCCTTCCTTTTCCCTTTCTGTTTCCACAGGGGGTGGCGCCGCGCAAACAAGCACAAACACGCGCACATGCGCGCATACAGCCTTACACAGGCTTACACAGGTTTAGGCGGGTGCACATCCATGCACACAGGCTTAGACAGCCTTACATAGGCTTACACGGGTGCACACATGTGCTCACAGGCTTAGACGGGTTTACAGGCGCGCACACGTGCGCACACAGTGTAAGCATCTTTGCAAGAAACTTTGGTGGTAGCCATGGCATACGCGTTTGGTTTCTGGGTTTCAGTTCAGACAACTGTAGACACGCCTCTTCCAGTCCTGGGTAACTCACAGGAAACACATGCCACTCTGCTCCAATAAGCTTACAGTCTTTGATACATACCCCCCTTATGATGTCACCTATCTTCTACTCTGTTACTCATCTAATCCTTCTCTTACACTCTAGGGATATGGTTCACATGGCAAGGAAAATGGTATTCACTATCCTTATACTCATTTGCATAGGAGTGCCTACTAATGCTTGGTTACATCGCTCACACTGAGCTTTCCCCCTTAGCAACCACTACTCAGTAGCCATGTTGTCTTCAGCCTGCCATTCACTTGCATGGCAAATCGATATTTTTAATAAAATGCCTATTTTTGGCTTTTATTTATTTATTTTTTCTGTTTTTTAGAGCGCCGCACTTTTGCGCGGCGCTGTGCTACGCTTAAACATGGAGATCAGGGGGAATTATTTTTTATTATTTTGCAATACATATAAATGCCAATGGCCTTATATTTGGCCATTGGCATGCTTCCTCACCTGGATGCATCCTTTATTTGGAGCTGTCATTGCTCCGTTTTGCTATTTGCAAAACGGTACTTAATTACCAACAGAGTACATTTCTGCAAATTACACTACTCTTACTCGGACAGGTTAGTGTTTCCTGGATCGCAAATTTACCTCATTTGCATAGCTTTCAGCAGCAAATGAGGTAATTTGCATAATCTAACACTGTCCTTGCAAGAGTCGTTTTAGGAGCTCTCATGCATGCCCCTGCCGGCTGTTTCTGGATTGCTCGGCAGACATATTGGCTGTCTGGAATCTTACTCTACTCTTAGACTCCGTGCAAGCCTTCGTGAATCCAGCCCATCATCTTTAGTTCATTTTAGAATGAACTACATTATATATATATATATATATATATATATATATATATATATATATATATTCTTTAGTTTTATTTAAATATAAAAATGTATTTTTGTGACATTCATAAATATATGCGTTACATATATTTATATATTCAATGCAAATGTGCTTTAGAAATGTTTTTATGATGCATGCTTTATACATGTACATGTATATATTTCAGAATAATTTTATTTATAAATTGTGTCTTTTTAAATTTTAACATGATGTCATAATTGTTTCTGTTGAGCAATAGGCTAGAAATATTTGAATTTACTATTTATAGTCGGCAGTCAATGTTTTTTATAGAAAGTTTGATGAAACGTGATAACGTGAAAGCACTCACTGTCTTTATAATTGTGGATTAAAAGTTCGCTTTATTGGATTATTTGCTTTGGTGTTGCCTTTTTCAGCTATTTTTGGATTCTTCTGTGTTCATTCTGAAAGGCACTTTATCCAGGACTGTTTCTGTGTTTTTCTTTTCACTAGGGATAATATCTAACTATTGACCATGGGATGAATAAGAGCAATCTAAAACCAAATTGAATAGGTTAATTCAAACACCAAAAATGAATCTGGCTAGGCATAAAATGGCCAGCAAGGGCAGCTGTCCTAGTGTTAACTATGAGCCTATAAATGGAAAGAAGTTGTTCTGGTTACTGAGACAGTGCTTTGCCTCTTTCATAGCAGACACAGATTCTACTGTTCCAGATGTTTGGTGAGTGGAACATTTACACTGCCTTTCAGGATGAAGGATGGGGTGTTTACTTCTGCTATAATAGCTTTGCTGTCACCACTAATTGCCATTAATTCATGCTATAAAGGATCTTGCTTGCTTATTAATGTAATGGTTATATTTATTGAGCCCACAACACCAAGAGGGTTAAGTCCATTCCTAATTTATCAACATGATGTTCATTCCCAGAAAAAGTTTAGGATATGAAAACGGCACAGTCAGTTAAGTACTATTACAGATTAACAGCAGAATATGTGTGATGAGTCATGCAGTAGATGAGGTACTGAGCTATGATAATACTTTGAGGGATGCAAAGAAGTGCAACACTTCTCAGGCAATCAAGTCAAGAGGCAAAAGGTGCAGGGAGCTGAGGGTATTTCAGACAACTATGAACAGTACTTTGTCCTTCTACAGTAACACAAAGTGAAGAGCACAATGCTAGATAAGCAGAGGAGGACATTAAATGAATCAAAAAGAAATAAGAGAAACATTTTCTATATTTTGTAGCTCAGGTGTTAATGCAGTAATAGCATTTTGTAGCAGTGTGTGTGTGTGTGTGTGTGTGTGTGTGTGTGTGTGTGTGTGTGTGTGTGTGTGTGTGTGTGTGTGCCAGAAATGGAAAGGAAGAAATATTTCAGTGTGAGAAAATAAGCCTCCAAAAATCAGTTGTAAGAATAACAATGCAGCTACAAGTAAGGAAAATAATCAGAAATGTGTCGTAATAATGAGAAAACCACCAGAACTGCAGAAGTAAAGCAGAACATAATGAGAACATGCAAGTATAGCATTGCAGAGCAGTTGAAATTGAAACACTGGCAGCAGGAAGAGTTTCTGTGCATCAGCACCAACCTTCATTGATTAGCATAGTCTGAGAAAGTTCAAAGCATAATGAATCTAGTGATGACAGAACAGCAGTGAATAGAGCAGTACTCATTTAAGTAGCAGAAGAAAATCTCTGAAACCCTAGTATGGGATTTCTCAAACAAGATAAATCATCCTGCTGTCATGTAGTTTGCAAATTATGTTAAGCAAAATTAATGCTGCACAGTGCATAGTAGGCTGGAAATGCCGACTCTAATCAGGCATATGAAAAACTCACTGCTTTTTCACTTTGAAAATACACAGAGGATCACAAACCTGTAAAACTGTTCTACTGCTGCACTCTTAATAGGAGTCAGAAATAGGAGGAGAAGGAAGATGGTGTTTGAAATGCAGGATCATAACACTGATTTGAGTGTTGTGGAGATGGGGATAATAATATCCGTCCTTTTAGTTAAAGCAAATTGTCTTCTTATGTCTCTTTTTCTCATCTGCACACCCACCACTATCAGCGCATCCTCTCAAGTATGAATTTATTGCATCCAGTAGCCTCCTTTGTTCAGGGAAAACCTAAAAGAATCTACCTGTATAATCTACAAATAACTACCCTGTATGTTCACAAAACTAAAAGCTCAGTTCAGCTGAGGTAAAGCATCAGCTACCATTCTCTTTTGCATCTAACTTTAAAGTTAAAATCACTAATGGAAGTGTCTCTTCTTAAACATTAAGTCCTTAGTCAGAATTGTTTTTCAACAGTTGCCATAACAAAACTGAGTAATGTTGTATCTGAAGCACATAGACGTTCCCTGTGAAGCAAGGTCCATGTATCATTTGTATAATGTATACATCGTAATATGGGATGTATATCACCACATCGAATGGTGATAAGTTCGAACGCCCTTTGTTTGAACCTAAAAATCCAAAAATCCTAAACAGAGAACTCACGGAACAGTGATTTTTTTTCCCAGGGAAAAAAAACACTGCTCCATGAAAAAAAAATCACAACTTTAAAACACACTGAAGTGGGGGGCTTTGCCCCCAACACCCCCCAACATGGGGGGCTGTGCCCCCCCCACACACCCCCTACTTAAATATACCTACTCAGAGATCACACTACATTGGAGGAAATAGCAAAACCCCAAAGACAGCCCACCGATTTTTTTTCCCTGGGAAAAAAAATCGATGTTCCGTACCTTCGCGGTTCAGGGCTTTCAGACTCTTCAGCTTGAACAAAGGGCGTTTAAACTTAGCACCATTTGATGTGGTGATACAGACCCATAATATGTTCTTGCAATACAGTGTTATGTTTCATTGAATAAGCCTAACCCAGAAATTTATTCCTACAAAACTCCTTTAAGTCACTCACTGCATTGCAAACTAACTCTAAATTTCATGATATTTATTGTACTCATGTTATAGTTACCTTTATATTTCTTGTATTTTTGTATTACCTTTTAGCCTGGATTATGACAGAAAAGGGATCCTTCATCAAATAGTTCATCTACCTGCATAATAAATACAAGCAAATTAAGTAGCATCAGCTATAGGGGATGGTGACAGAACAAAATAAAGAAATACCAATGGATATAAGCACCAGCTGACAGAATAAAATCTGTAAATTGTAACAATTATAAGGACATACAGATAGAACAAAATAAATAAAGAACAGATAAAAGGACTAGTACAAAGAATAAAGTAAATAAATAGCAAAACCTATAAATATTGTTGAGTAGAATGAAATAAATTAATAGCAGATATAAGGACAAGTAAACAGAAGACTAAATAAATGTCTATAGATGAATTTTGTGGAAATTACTGCCCCTGCCTTCTACTCATGGCCGGCCTTAGGCATAGGCCAACTAGGCGGCCGCCTAGGGCGCCGCTCTAGTAGGGGCACTTTTCCAGTATTTATTTGGTGTAGGTAGACTAGGATGGGGGCACCAGATGGTGTGGTGGGGGGTGCCGTGGAGCCCTTTTGCCTAAGGCACCAGCTGACCTAAGGCCGCTCCTGTTCTACTCACCATCTCTTAAAGAAAATGGTGCCTGAAACAGTCGGTGCACTAGCACAAAAAAGAAGCGGTTTCTTTCTTCAAGTAAACAATATTGTATATATAGTGCTTAATCAGGTGCTACTGGAAACCTGCATAACATCCTTGTAGTTTAGTCCTGGCAAAGAAAGTATTAATATGTACACCTGTGTTTGATAACTTCTACAAAAGTACTATAGACTCTGTGCATGAGTGTTCACAACACGCTGTTCTAAAACCTCAACAAAGGCTGATGTAAGGGCTTTTGTAAGCCTTTTTCAACTTTAACCTGGTGAGCACATACATGTATAATACTGTGATTCCTGGAATACATGACAGTTGTGCTGTTTTCTCAACATTTACATCACCACTCCCGCAGTGCACAATGTCCGTTAGGGCGCAACACCCCACCTCAAAACTCCGGTGTTGACAATAGTTTATGTTTGATTTTTTTTTTAAAAATGAAGAAGTTGAACAACATTATAAGAAAAGTTTACTGTCTGGTTACAGTAAAAGGAATGCTTTCATACTGTTTAACACTAAATCATCATTAGATTATCTATGCACCATACTTTGTACAAATCATTAACTTGGTGGATAGAAACCTCAACAGTCAGTACAGAAATGTCTAGAATGATTTATATCCTCTAGTTACATGGACTAAGGATACTATCAAAATGTCAGTTCACCATATAGTGTTTAACACCTCAAGTACCCCTGTGCAAAGTGCACAATGATGATGCAGAACAAGCTGTGACAACAAGGGAAGCAGCCAAGTTTGTCTTTCTTTATCTATTTGCACTGCTGCATCTAACGCTTTAATATCTTACTAAACTAAATATGTACTGCTTATACAGTGAAGGAAGACAGCCCATTGTATGACTCCATGTTTGACTTCAGCATGATGAAGACAGTTGAAAAGGTTTAGAAGGCTCCTGTGTTACCAGAAATCTATGATGTTTATTTACAAATTATATGGTAGAGACTATACAACTGTGATGCACTGACCTGGTGATAGAAATCTGCAGTGAACCATCCTTATATCAGACACCATTCCAATTGCTACTAACAAGAATAAATTCTAGATGAAGTTTTAGTGCTACTTGCAAAATGAAAGACAGAAAGAAGATGCATTTTCACAAGTCATACAGAAAGACAAATATTCTTTGTGAAATTTTAGTGCTACCAGAGAAAAAGAAAGACAGAAAGAAATTGCATTTCCACAGATGATTTAGGGAGGACAAAGACTCACCTTTTTGGAAGTGAACAATCTACACCATAAAATTATATATATATATATATATATATATATATATATATATATATATATATATATATATATATATATATATATATATATATATATATATACACAGTATATATATATATATATATATATATATATATATATATATATATATATATATATATATATATATATATATATATATATATATATATTCTGTCTTAACATAACAGATTAACTAGCTGATGATACTCTAATGTTACTGCTACAGATAACAATGATGGAGAGGAATACAGGTGCCAGAGGCAGCCACTTACCTTTAGACAGTCTGTTCATGTTAAAGTCCTGTCTTCTGTTTTGGGTCATCTTTATTTTGTCCCAGATTTCTAACACACTGTGAGACATGCATCCCTGTGAAAATGTTTACTATATTGTATGCTCTGTGTCATCCATATGGGGCTGTATTTTGACAGTAATGGCTGGCATTGGCCAAAATTCAACAGGGCCTTTCATCTGACAACAAGGAGTGACCATGTTAATTACTGAAATTCAGAATCCAAACCAGGTACATTAAATCATATTTTTTAACATCCAGTGTCATTTGAAAATAAGCATTTACACTGTTTCATTGCAACGCAGTAATGCCTAGGGTCATATGTCAGCTACATTCATGGAGCCTACCCTCCATTCCAGTAAGTTCAAGCATTAAATGTCAATCATTGTTCTAAGTCATTCATCTGTCAGGACTTGCCAAGACAAACAGTATGCCACTTCAGGTCATATTATACATGTAGAAATGTACATATTCACATGTGAACATGAATGTATATGTTGGCTACATATAAGGGTGCAATGATACATGTGCAAACAGTGTTCAGACTAACACTTAGATTGTCAGTGGAAGAGGGTGTGTATCAATGTTCAGCTATGAGCCCACTGCTGTTCATACTGATGATGGACTACAATAGGAAACAGGTCACAGAGGAAAAATCAACAAAGTTGCTGTATATAGATGATGTGGCACTACAATGAGACTCTGATCAGGAACTTCAGCAAATGATAGGGAACAAAAATGCAAAACTAAAGGGATGTGGGATGAATCTGAGTACAGACAAGAACGTATTCATGGAAGCAAATGGGAGGGAGCCTCAAGAAGCTGAAAACTTAGATAAATGGGAAAATAGTTGAACAGTTTGACTGCTTCAAGTTTCTGGGTTTGGTGGAAAAAGAAAAGGGAAGTCTGACTGAGGAGGTCAGAATCAGAGGTTCTTAAGCCAGCTGCCACAGAGTGTCAGAGGATAGTGCATGACAAAATAATGCCAAAGAAGTTGAAAAATAAAGTGTACAAATAGCACTATGATGAGTGCTTCTGTATGGTGCAGAAACATGGGCAATGAAGGCATAGCAGATGAGGAGAAGTGATGAAGACAAATTGTCTGCGATGGGTGGTAGGATGCATACAATAGGGTGATTGAAGAAATGAAATCATAACAGCAGTAGCCAAAGTAGTCCCAATTGTAGTAAAGATCAAAGAGAGCAGAGTACCGTGGTTTAGTGAAATGTGCAGAAAAGCAGAAGAAATGTGGTGAGGAAGACTTGGCAGAAACAGGAAGAAGGCAAGAGACAATGGGACATGCAGAAAAGAAAACAAGAAAACTATCGATTGCATGACTGTCAATGAATGTAACAGACTGGCATCAAATTGAGAGGTGGTAGCAGTTGACATGGCACCTGAACCTCATGTTGAAAAATGAGAAAAAAGAAGATGACGATGATGATTTAGGGAACATGTTTTGTAAAGAGTGGCAAAGCCATTGGTCACAAAAAAAGTTTCCTAAACCTACTTTAAAAGTCTACCCCTGGGATTCAATAAACTCTGTGTAGGCTTTGCGCGAATCCTACATGGAGTTTACATGTGTGCATGGCATTGCATGATGAGCAGCAGCACTGATTACATATTCATGCCACACACTATGTTTAAACTTAAATAAGTGGGTTTTGTGGCTGGCAACAGTGTTGTTGGCCAGGAAACTGTGTAAAGTGACACAAATAGCAAACTTATTTAATCCAGAGCACAGTAGCCTGGGATTACGCAGAATGCCACAATGATTAACAGGGCTTAACATATAGTTATGTATATGGTTCAAACACAGTGCAGGACAATGTATACAGTGAAGATTATTGTAAAATCCCATTCTTGCCATTCTGTACTGAAGTTGTGTAAATGATCTGTGTGGGTACATGAACTGCCATGTAAAATAAACACTCAGGGGAAGTGTAAGTCTTGAATAGGGACACACTAATGAATTTTAGGAATGAACACAGGGAAAGAACACAGGTAAACAACCTAATGTATGGCTGATGATGGCATGTCAGTGGAAGACAGTTGTAACAGGAACACCAATCACATATCAGTATGATACAGTGTAGACTGCACAGTGAAAATGTGTATTATGTGATTGTCACACAAGGTGACATAACAATGGGGTAGATGTCTGTGTGAGATAAGCATTCTTACATCAACAATGCAGAGGACATCTATCAGGGTTGTTATATGCAATTGGGGCAGAATGCATAGTGTAAAGCTGTGCAACCTGATTTGCCTGAATATGAGTGTAATCTCAGCAGAGGTCTCCAGCAAGTGGGACACAGTGACAGGCTCATGGACAACAGTAAAAGAAGCACACACAATCATGGACAATATCAGGATAATACCACCAGCAATCCCATGTCTCTGACATTTCATATGTGATTTAGAGTGAACAGAGATAGTTCTGTGCAAACACACTTGACATGTCAACACTCTATCAGGGTAATCACAAACACTGTCCTGACACTGTAACATCTGAAGGAGGTGTTAGGAGGGACACTGCTATACCTGTATGTGACATTATGATCAATACAGGCTAGTTGACTAGTGTTCATGGCATATATATATATATATATATATATATATATATATATATATATATATATATATATATATATGTATATATATATATATATATATATATATATATATATATATATAGCACAATCCACACTGTCCCAAATGTTACCCATTTCATCAATGTTGTCAAACAGACAGGTATGTAAAGTGTGCATCACTGAAACGGGTAACCCAAATGCATGTGGTGTAACAACTTGATGGGGGTTCTGCACCATAAGACAGTAATGTTTATGCCACAAAAAGAATACCCATGTATGGCCAATAAAATGTGTGAGAGCTCAGTCTGGCAAAGGTGGTACACTTCAGTTATATATCACTGGAAGATGTGTAGGGTGGTACATGAAGAAGGGTGCATTGCAGTTATTGGTGTGATGAAGGCTGTGAACTATGGAGGTATTATGGCCTGTGGATGTCCTTCACATACTCAGTAGTTGTGTTATATACAAGGGAGTAGTCAGCACCATGGCCACATGCTGGTGGATGTTCCACAAACCATCTACCCCAGCACACAGGTCACATACCTAGTGGTCTGATTATAGGGTGTGATATTTCTATTATCCTTGGGTCATTGTTTTCCTGATGTAACACATCTGCCCATGTTTTTGTTTCATTGCACATGTTGTCATGGCTGTGGTAGCAATATTTGGTGTGTGTTAATACTGTCTGTATTATACTAATCTGGAGTTAATGATTGCCCACAATCTGTAGTTCTTCAGACAGCTGTGTGAATACATGATGTGTATGTCATTTGTGATGTCTGTGACTTAAATAATGGACAGGAAAGGTCCAAGCAGACAGCCCTGATGTACAGGCCTGATCAATGGACCTGAGTTATAGGTCATGTCACACATTTCAACATAATTAGATGCCACGCATGTGATACAGTAGTCTCCCCTTTTGGTGATATAGGTGTTTATGACCACATCTGACAGTGTTGAGTGAATATCTCACTGTGGATTTATGTCAAATGTCTTGGGCTTGTTAAGTTCAAAATAATGATATTTTTGTTCATCATGCATGCCCTAGATGACCTCTATGAGGACATCTAACAAATGTGACAGACATGATGTAGCATTAACAACTCACACAGGTCTGTTGCACACAGCCAGGATATTACTAGTGTCCATTTAGTAAGATGAGGATAGTCAGGATGTATCTATACATGCATTCATCAGGTGCTGTTCCCCCAACTCAGATTGATGCATGTAGATGTACACCCTACTACAGGAACATAGTCTGCATGGATGGTGTGTTGAAGTGTGTATTCAACCATGTCATGAAGTCTATGTGCTAAGTCATGCTATAGGTGATCTGAGATGTTTTCACAGCCCATTGATTCTGTGTGATAGGCCTGGATGAAGGTAAGGCAGTGCATACTGCCTAACCTGATCTGGTCTAGGGTTTGGATACAATCCACCATGCAGGTATTATTGGGAAATACTCCCAGCTGGGGATTAACCTTTACATGTCTAGATGGGTAACCAATTGGCTCACCGACAGAATACATACTCTTAAAGTTGAGAAATCAACCTGTTCCATTACAGCTGTCACCATTGACATACCCCAGGGATCTGTGATTGGCCCTTTACTGCTTGGAATCTATTTCTTGACAGTTCAAGCTAACGTATATGGCCTTTGGCTTACTGTGTTTGCTAATTTTTTCATACTGGGTACAATCATTGAGTGCACCAATGATGATAACATACTACAGCAGGGGCTAACATAGCCAAATGATTGATGACAAATCCACACAGTCTACAAATAAATGCAAAAATGTTTCTTTATTTTGACCTTCTGCAAAGTGAAATTCCCTATTAATTACAGCATTGACAAAAGTCTTGCTATGCTGAACACCAGTGATCCAATACCTGGGAACACACACAATCTGAACTTCGACCACCAAGTGTCTACACTGGTATTGAAAGCCTATGTTGTGTGCATCATAAGTCATGCCATTGCATTCAGATCTAAGGATTATACTACAGCACTGTACTTGAACCTCATCAGAACATTAATAGAGTATAATGCTCTCTTTTGCATGTACCTCACCAGACACATGCAGCAGCTGGAGAGATCACACAGGATTTCACCAAGAAAACAGAGGGCCTACAAACCATGGCATAATGTATGTGGATAGACTGAAAGTGATGTCACTGTAATCTGTATTGTATAGGATGAGGTGACTTCTGTCTGGCCTCCAGGCCAGTCTCTGACACTGGCCTGGTAGGAATAGTGCATATCCATAAATCAGATATAGCTGGTGACATCAGCAGTCTCTGGTGAGGAGAATACAGTAATAACAGTGTCCCACATGCTGGTATAAAAGACTCTCTGTAATGTCAAGCAATTGCACAAACACACATACATCCTCCCAGTTGACTGCTATGAGAACAGAACCCCTATCTATATAAGTACATAGACTACAAAACTCTGTTTTTAAGGCAAGCACCACAGCTCAAGTCTGACTTGAAGTGTCTCAGACAACACTTTATAGCTGATGACATCAAGAAATGTCAGGTGAGGAGAATATGGTAAATGCAGTCTCTCACATGCTGGTGTAAAAGGCTCTCTGTAATGTCAAGCAAGTACACAAAGGTATACACACATACACACACACACACACACACACACACACACACACACACACACACACACACACACACACACCAGTTGACTACTGTGAGAACAGAACCCCCTACATACCTAAGGTGTACAGACTTTAAAACTGAGTATTTTATGCAAGTGCCATGGCACAAGTCTGACTTTTATAAAGCTGTAGGACAATTTATAGTGGATGACATTAGCAATGGATGTAGGATCGAAGATATTGGGAGGCCTCAATAGGTTCATAGGTTTTTAGAAGGTTACTAGGTTAATGGCCCTAAGGCCATTACAAGCCTATCCATGTAAAAACCTGAGTACCCTTATTGACCATAGTTAGATGGTCATTGTTAGCAGAGTGATTTTGTGATCAGCACCAACTGCTGTTGTCCTTGAGGGACATAGGTGCCACCCCTGGGGTGAATTTATGATCACACATCCAGTTGTCAAGGTTGCACTTGAATAGACTCATTAAGGAGCTCTGCTTCTTATGCAGTGGGAGACTATTCCAGAGGAGTAGCACATGCTGGGAGATATATCTGTCTCTCCAACATGTTCTGTTTATGTCACAGGCTAGGCTGAGATCACTGGAGTAAGTTATTCTCCCATTTAATTTGCTGATGTCCATAATTTCCATTAGTGCATGGTCTGAGACTGGTCTGTAAGCCAGCTGCAGGTCACCTCTCAGCAGCCTGTATGATACTGAGCACAGTGAAAGGGCTTTCAGTCTTTCCATATCTGTCATGTTTTGTAGGCAATAGATTATCTTGGTCAGAAACCTCTGTGGTCTCTACAGTTGCTGTATGTGTCTGGTGAGGTGCATGCAGAAGGGAGCATTGTACTCAATAAGTGGTCTCATAAGGGTAGCATACAGTGGAACTATGACCTCCCTGGTTTTGAATGCAATGGCCTTATTTATGAGGTGCACAATGTGGAATGTTTTTCTTACTACTATGGACACATGGTGATTGAAGTATAGATTGCTATCAACCTGTGTTCCCAAGTCTCACGCCACTGAGTCTGAGCATTGAAGGGTGCTACGTATATAATTAGTAGGGGCTACTTCTTTGCCAAAGTGGACAATGAAGTATTTTTGCATTAAGTTTCAATCACTGAGTTTTTTTTTTTCATTTGTGTGTCAGCCCTTTCTGTAACATGTTAACATCATTGGGGGACTCTGTATTGATTATGTCTAGTTTACAGTCATCTGCAAACTTGGTAAGCCACAGGCTATCTACCTTCATCTGGACTTCAGAGAAATAGTTTCCAAACAGTAGAGGGCCCAGCACAGATCCTTGTAGTACTCCACAGGTTACTGGTCTACGGGTGGACACCCCCAACTTTGACAGTGTGCATTCTGTAGGTGAGCCAGTTGGCTACCTATCTAGTAATGTATGTGTTAATCCCCATATGAGAGAGTTTCTCTATGATACCTGAATGGGGGATTGTGCCAAAGGCCTTGGCTAAATCAAGATATGTGGCATGTACTGTTTTCCCTCATCCAGGTCTTTGGTGACATTCTCAAAGAAGCCCACTAAGTTTAATAAGCCCACTGGGTTTAATTAGCAAGATCTACCCTTGACAAAACAAAACTAATTGTAGCACACAGTTCAGCAGTTCAGCAACGAAAATAACAGCATGACTTGTAGTTGCAGTTTTCGTTGCTGAACTGTTGAACTGTGTGCTACAATTTGTTCTTGGAGGTGGTGGAGTTGTTTTATGGTCAAAACAAAACTGAGCCAGGTCAAGAGTTTTGATGGTTATCTATATCCTTGTGGATAAGGTCTGTGATGATTCTTTCTACAGCCTTTCAGATAAGACTGGCTAGGCTTATGGGTCAGTAGTTCCCAGGGCAGTTGATAGTTGTGTAGGCATGTTCAACTGCGAAGATAGTTTTAGTTCTGTATGTTACCATATTGATATGCATTGAATATCACACATTTGTTATTAATTTATGTAGTATAGTTGCTATATTTGTGAACAACTACTGAGAGACCAGGGTTGCAGTGCATGGGTGGCAGCAATACATGGCTGCATTGTAAATATGTGACAAATGTTTAGATAGGGCCTTTAGTTTGTTTTGTTTCCACGTTTAGTTTCAGGGAATAAAGAGTAAATGGACAGTAAACAGCACTAATACATGTTAATAGTGACTTTACATAGTGTAGGGGTGAGTAGCAGGTTAGCGAGATTGATGCCAAAGTGTTTGCACATGTGGGATACTCATTTCCATTACTTTCTCTGTTTGCTCATAGTTAAGCAGTACACAAACATGAACCACATTGCTAAAATTCTGAGAGTTAGTACTGAGTCTATGAAACACACCTGCTGCTTAGCTGAGTCTGCAGCAGCAGGTGTAAATGTACTGACACATTTCCTTTTGAGCCACAATGATACTGGGTTTGAATTCAAGTGTATCTAATACTTTTAAATAAACAGTGATAATGCAATGACATTAAGTCTTTATAATACATGTGTTGCTGTGTCTGGGCATAATGCAGTGGGTTTAAGTGGCATTGCACAGAGGTAATCACAGCATCGTAGGACCGCTCATTGTCACTTGGCATTGGTGTGTAATGCCAAACTCTGTGCAAACACAGCTGGTACTTATGTGTATTGTATGCAATCCTATTTTTTGACCAGATTACAGGTGTTAAAATGGTTTAGATAGGAAAGTGGTGAGATGGGAAGCAAGCAGAGAGAACAACATAGGGAAAGCAATACAGGAATGTGCAAGGGGGAGGTAGGAAGGAACTGCAGCTATCCATTTCTTCAACAGTGAAAACTAAAAATATGTGCAGAATATTAACTGAATTTAGACTGTCACTTCCAAAAAGAGGGGTAACAACAATGTAATCATGTTGTATAGCCAATTGAACTGAATCAAGCGTGCCAAGAAGACACATGTACAAAATGGAGAGCTATGTATAGGATGATATTTTTTTGTGGGACAGGTGCCCATTTTTTTTTTTTTTTACTTCAGTAAGAGAGGAATGTTGGGTAAGGGACGTAGCTATTTCTGGGTCAGGTAAGTTGGGTAGGTAAGGAAGCAAATGCAAACAAACAAGACAAACAAGACAAGAGACAGGGACAGTGAAGGACACAAAAAAGTTGGGGGATACCATAATTGGGGTGAGGGAGGAGACAACTCAGGCTCATGCCCATCAAACATGGAGACAGTGAGACTCTAGTTCTCACCCACTGGATTGTCATCACTGTCCCCTTACTCAGCTTGTGGCTGGAGTGCTTGATGTCTCCTCCTCTTATATACCATGAGTAGAGCAACCTTTATATCCAGTGTAGGTGTACACTAATGGTGTGATACACAGCCTTACACACCAACCATGGCATCTCTTGGTGGGTGATGAAATCCCCACCTCCCCCACTGCTCCCAGAAGGTACCACAGCACCAGCTGCTGGGCAGTACTACCTGAGGGTGAAAGTAGTGCAGGGATAGCAGAGGCAATGCTGTCAGGTTTGGCCCCAGATGTGCTGGGCAGCAGTGCTCTAGCTCATGTGGCAGGCTGATCCACTGGGGCTGGACTATCTCACTGTGCTATGAAGCATTTAGTGATTAGGTACAGATGGATGACATGGAGATATTTTGATGACACATAATAGAAAATAAAAAAGGAGAGATAAGGGTTGGGGTGAGAGAGAAAAAGATAAAATTAGTACCATCACATCTGACATACAATGCATTAACACAATTATAAAGCTATTTTATCTGAATTATTACATTTAAGAATATGTCCTAACAACTACACACTATAACTACAGATTGCTGAAAGAAATCCTCAAAATGTGCATGCATTGAACATATGCTTGGTCCAGTTCTACAGATTGAAGTTAACAACAGGACATTTCTCCACTTGGATAGAATTTAAGTTAATATAATATTATTAAAGAATGCAGTATTGTATAGTTGTTACTCATTGTATTTGAATCCGCAATCTCTGACTACAGTCTTATACTTGACTCCTAAAGTTGGTTTGTGCTACAGACTAATGCATGAATAATTGTTTTTACAGTTAGGATATGCATGCTCAATTTGCTATAACTGTATAAAAAATATATATTTAGCTTTTAAAGCTACAATAATACTTTTCCTGTGCTGCATGTATACCACTTGGTTCCCTCAGTCTCTCCAGTCAATCAGCATGAGCCCATCTATTGAACACTCTTTTAGCATTAGCATAGAAAGAACAGAAAAGAACAGAAGAGCATTATGCATACCAATCTTACCTATATTTAGCTTTCGATGTATTACAAATACTCTCCACTATCATACTTACACAGCTGTGAGATGTTGGCAGTTTGGAATTCATTCAGCCACTAGTTGAGGCTATCCTTTTTGCACCTCTGTAGGTCATTAAAATGATGCCTACACAGTTCTCCAGTGCATGGGATGCCAGTAGCACTGGATACAGCCTAAGCCAGACTACTCCAAGCCTCTGATGAGTACTGGGAACCAGAATAGTTCCCCTGCATGAGCCTTGGCTTTAGTGCTTTACCAGGTATCCAATAAATATCCTGGACTCCTGGACACCCCACCTCTGTGCCCTAAACAGGGCAGATTCCCCTCTAACTCCAGACATGTCTAACAAGATGTTAAGTGGAGAGCAGCAGTGCCAAACAAGGAGGAAAGAAATATTTTAAATTAGAAGGGTAATCTGACACTTGCACTTAGTTTGAGGGTGTGTTTATTGTTGTAGCTTGGAAATATATATTGAAAATTGGAAAGAACTTCTTAGTTGAGCTAAGTTTGCAGATATGCTCTAAGGTATAAATGTCATGATTGACACATTTGTTTTTGGCTCTATGAATTGGTAAAACTGATTTTTAAAGTGTGGTATTTATACCTAGGTATAAGGGATAAAACATTTTTTTCCACAATGATGATTTTTCCATCTTTGCCACAGAAGACGTGCTGCTCACACATAATCAAGAATCATTCATAAATACATGTGATAGTTTGAGGTCTTATACAAGCATGTGTGTGACCTGACAGGGTTATTGTATATAGATCCAGTTGTGTATGTGTCTTATTTAATTGTGAAAGCCATCCAAGTCCAGATAGCAGAATCATACATATAGAAATATAGTAGACAGTATACCCTCAGTCCTAAATCTGAAAACACAATAAGGGTGCCTTATCCTTCATGCATACAATTCATATCAGGTCCACTATCTAAAGAGGTATTAGAGAATATAATGGGAAGTGGAACAACAATAAAATATGTGAAATATCCTGTATTACAACCCAGGATCATGTGTAAGGCAGCCGTACACTTACACCTGTTGCCACAAGAATGTTGAAATAACACTTGTATATTTTTTAGGTCATTGATATAAACTACACTGTCACAATAGTAAAAATAGGTTTCACACCCTATACTAGAACCCAGGACCATCTGTATTCCAGCTCTACACTTACACCTGCTGCAACAGAATTAGTTACATGGCAGTTCTATAATTTCCTACTCATTCGTAAGTTCTCTGTGTTTGCGCCACTTAGCGTGTTTGTGTGGTGCCCAACAGAATTAACTGAATGTATCCATTTTCAATGATTTACTGCAGGTGTTGGGGTACCTTGCTAACCACTGTGCAACTCGATGGAAAGTGAAAATTGCAACAATGTATCCCTTTTTACCTTTACCCTTTTACATGCGCCCTATTGGCCTGTGTTCTCTCTGCTTCCAGTGTGGGCCACTATTCTGGGTTTGCATACTGCTAAGGGTCATGCAAATGAGATAAGCACAGCATAAAGCAATGCACTGTACAAACACTGGCCAAAAAAGAAAAAAAATATATAAAGGAAAAGTAGTTGAAATGAATAAAAGCAACCTATGAAATAAATGTGTGCATTTTTCAGTTATACACTGCAGATGTTGAAATGTCATTTAGAAAAAAATCTGTTTCATATATATTAATTAGTAAATGCTACTGTTATCTGTTTGGATTACTTCAAAGTGTACTGGTGTCATGGGCATGTTTGCCAGGGCATTGCACAGGTATACATAATTGGCAATGGCTTAAAATGGAATGTTCTGTGTTAAGTCTGTACACATGTTTCAGAGACAGTTCATTTGATATCACTTTTAGCATTTCATTCATGTTTTTTACAACTAACATTGGATAAGACAGTGATTCAGGTCATAGCCTGCTATAGGTGACCAACCATGTCCCAAGACTCTCACTCCATGTTCCTAAGCACCCTGGAAACTATTAGGGTCTAACTCAACACTATTATACTAGGTGACTTCAACTACCCCTCCATTAACTGGGAAAACTACTCATGCACCAATACAATGGCCCAATGCTTCCTGGAATTCATCAGTTCCAATGCCCTGCACCAGCTCATTCTTACCCCCACTGTAGGAAGCAACATCCTTGACCTGGTTATTACTAACATGGGCAACCATTGCTCTACTCCAATAGTCAATTGCTCCCTGGTTAGATCCGACCACAGACTAATCCCCGTGGAAATCCTCATTTCCTCTCTGCTTTCACTGGCTTGTGTGAGTAAGCAAAAAATTATCATTTTGTGAAATCACTCCCCTTCAACTATTTAAATTTATTAGCCATTGTACTGTATTCCATAGTACTGGAATACAAAAGTGATCACCCCCTTTCAATCTATCTTGCTGTTTTAAAAATAGTGACTCTTCACTAAAACTTAACTTTTTAGACAGGTAAAACAAAAAGTTGAGATCCCTCATCAAAACTTCTAAAGCCAGCTATGAAGGCAGAATTGCATCAGACACTAAAAACAACAACAAAGCCTTCTATACTTTTATCAAGAATTTGCATGGCAATAACCAGGTTTGCTCTGAGTTACTGCACAATGGTACCTCCTATACTGAGCCAACAGATATTGCCAAAATACTGGCCTACAGATTTGGTGCTAACTTTACCCCCCCCCCCAAAGGGCCAGTCACAATACCGGATGAATACCAGGCACCCAGCATTACTGCAGCACAGGTTAAAGCTGCATTGTCCAAGGCCAAGATTACAGCTTCCACAGGACGCACAATATCCCTGGATTTGTTCTCCATGAACTACAAAGTGAGCTGGCACCACATCTGTGTGCCCTGTTCAGTCACAGCCTCACCTCCGGCTTTGTCCCTACCAAATGGCGCACTGCTACAGTTGTCCCTCTCCATAAAGGGGGAGTGACTACAGACCCTGGGAATTATCTCCCCGTTAGCCTGATGAGTCTGATATGTAAGGCTATGGAGTGCATCATCATAGACCTAATTAACAAGGATATAGGGGAATCTCCAAACTCTAGAACCCATGCAATTTGGTTTTGTGAAAGGTAGATCATGCCTGCTCAACCTGGTTGATTCTTTGAGTCAGTCACCAAAGCTGTGGATGAGGGGAAGGCAGTTCATAGAGCCTACCTCAGTCTGACCAAGGCCTTTGATACCTTTCATCACTCAGGAATTATTGATAAACTCAACAAACTAGGCATTGACCCCTATATCACTAGGTGGGTTGTAAACTGGCTCACAGATAGAACCCACAGTGTGAAAGTAGTGGATGCCACGTCATACTGCTTACCAGTCACAAGTGGAGTCCCACAGGGATTGGTCCTGGGTCCTCTCCTGTTTGGCATCTACTTCTCAGAAGTCCAGGCCAACACAGAGGGACTTTGGCTGACCAAGTTCGCAGAACATTATTAACACCCCAGGTAATGTAGACATCCTACAGAAAGGCCTCACTGAGACCAATGACTGGTATCAAAACCATGGCCTTAAGCTTATGCCAAAAAATGCATCATCATCCCCTTTGGGAAAAACTCAGTTCCCACTAATTACCACATCAATGGGAGCCCACTGAACACTGAAGGCATTATAAAAGATCTGGGGACACAGGTTGACAGCAACCTCTCCTTCGACCACTACATTGCTACTGTGGTCAGAAAGTCCTTCTATGTGGCACATCTCATTACCA
Organism: Protopterus annectens; assembly: GCF_019279795.1. Lineage (NCBI taxonomy): Eukaryota > Metazoa > Chordata > Ceratodontiformes > Protopteridae > Protopterus > Protopterus annectens. The sequence goes on along the minus strand of NC_056736.1, from coordinate 789,961,870 downwards.
AGGGTTTTGCATCCAGGAAGAAAGAGGTCATCATCTCTCTCTACTCTTCCCTCATTAGGCCAATCATTGAGTATAATGCCCCATTTGGCATGTACCTCACTAGAAACATGCAACAGCTGTAAAGGCCACAAAAGTATCACATGAAGAGGATCCTAGGCCTTAAACACATGTCCTAAATGGACAAACTCAAAAAACTCCAGATATTATCTGTTTCATATCGTCTACTAAGAGGCGATCTCTACTTGACTTACAAAGCCACATCTGACCCAGCTCTGTTAGAAATGCTACATTTAAAGGAATCCTAGTCCCTCCGCACTACATGCTCCAGAGACCTCGACCTCATTACCACAATCAACAGAACATGCTAGAGGGACAGGTTCATAACACAGAGACTGTCCATGCTCTGGAATAGACTTCCCATACATGTCAAGCAGAGCACCTCACTGGCCCTCTTCAAGAGAAATCTTGATGAGTGGATGGGAAATAGAAAGTTCATCCCGGGGATCACTCCAGTGACTCTACTTGATAAAGGTGCTGGGAACTAACATCGGGTGACACGATGCCAGGGCACTTCTTTGGGCTATGCTTGTAAAGGCTCCAGGGCCATTAGCCTAGTGCACACCTATGAACCTATGGACCTATTTGTCTGTTCTTTTGGGGGTGGGGTAGCACAAACAAGGTTATGTTGCTATTGTCACTCTTCCTTGTTTTGCATCCAGGCTTGCATTCATCTTGTTCATATTTCAACTATCTAGACTGCTCTATGTTTCTCCAGTGGGTTATAGTGAAATGCTACCTTTTCTGTTTTATCTGGGAACAGGATTTTTTTTATTTATGTGATACTTATGTGTATTATCCTTCTGTTGCATGTTAGGACACCTAAGACTATGGCATCCAGGCATCTCAATCCCCACCCCACCCCCCTTCAGTGACCCTTAGACTCAAGTCATTGTGGAAGCTTTTAAGTGACATGATGCCTTTCTGCTTGAGAGGGGATGTGGAGATATGTCAGGCAGAATGCAATTTTGACAACAGATAGTTGCTGATGTAAATACAGTAGGCAGCCACAGCAAGACATATGATCAGGCGCTCCATAAGGCCATGGACATGATCTCATCTGCCCAGAGGAGAGCAGCTGCAGTGGCCCATTATTGGATGGGTACAGGGGGTGCTGCTACAGAGCCACCACTAACAGCAAATGAAGAGTTCCTGTCTACTGTCAGGGATTTAGTCAGCTCCCAGGAAAATACAGAATAGCATATCCTTGACAATAGTGCTATTTCAGGGACAGCAAGTATATCCCAGGAGGAGCTTCCAGATAGGCTTCTGTACTTCAATTGTTAAATAATTTTGTATAGTAAAATATTTATAGCAATATGTTAGTTCTGTTTAACAAGACATTGGTTGGCAGGAGGATTGTCAATTGCTACAGTTAACAACACACCCTCATTGATTACACATGGGCTTAATTTGGACTTGTCATGCAAGTTCTTGTTGAATGTATAGTTATTGGATACATAATGGGGAAAAAGGTTTTACCCTCTGTGTTACTATTAATTGTGATGATGTCCTTATCTTTTGCTTAACATCTTCCAGGACCATCTAGCATAGTGAGCCTACAATCATCTGGACATGGTAAGCCAAACATTTTTATGTCAGTACTGATGAGGAGTTCAAGGAAATATTTTGCTTGTGATGCTGTTTTAAGGACTGTTGTGTATATTGTTGTACCATCTGTAATAGTGGCACCACTGTTAGTTTGTTAGTATATATTGGACTATAGTAGTATAGGTATTAATTTTTTCCTATGTTTGTTCCTTATTATCACATGTGATCTTGACAGTGGAAGTGTGGGACTTCTACCACCTGATGTAAGAGAATCATCAGACTTTGATGATGATGGTGGCCAAACAGAGGCACAGTTAGGGGGGTGTAGAAATTGAATCTGACACTGAGGTTGACATTCAGCCATCCCCTGTAATTCCATCAGATAGAACCAGTAGGCCTGTGTCTACCCATTCCAGTGAGCCCTCAGATATTGGACAGGTGGAGGGTGAGACGCTCGAACAGGGAAGTGTGGTTACTGCAGCTTCAGTGCTTGTTGACTCTGTCCACAGCCAAAGTGTGATCAAGGTACCACACAAAAAGGTTCTTAGGGTTGCTCAGAGGAGGCCTGCTTTCCATCCTCCACCTGATTCAGGTGCCTTTTTCCATGCCACTCAACATATGTTTAGGGCTATCATGGAGGCACAGACATGTTCCAGTAGGTCCTCCAGAGAAATGTTTAGGGTTGTAGATGTGACACAGGCTGATGTGCATGACTGCTTCCACCTGTTGCCGATTCAATGGATCAGATGAATGACATGTTGGAATGGGCAGTGTCTGTGATGGAATGTCTCCTGGGAGGGCACTGCATCCTTGTAGGCATAGTTCAGCCACATCATATGCTGTTAGCTGATGTGGCCATGCCCGATCATGCTTCCATAGTGGCTGTACTTCACTGCTCTGTCAATGGTAAAGCTGTCCACACCCAGATGTGGCAAGCCATTGGGTCATGGTCCTGGGCATCATCATGAGGGGAGATCATCCAACAGATATAAGTCATGTTCTGGTAGCAGCAGTGCATCTGACTAGGGGCATGGATATGCCAGTGCAACTGCTGGCAGAGCCAGTTCTCATGGTCGGGTATGACAATGATGAACTGCCACCTCTACCATGCATGTTTCACACCTGTCTGGCATACCAAGATGTAGAGCTAGCACAGAGCTTGGCTGTGCTCATGTAGACACTTACACACCAATTTCACCTGGAGGAGCCATATAGACACACACAACAGTTACATGCTTCAGCCATGAAGCTTAAAGCTCATTTTGTCTCACTGGCTATGTGTTACTTTATTCAAATATTTGCCTGCTTCTGTTTCTTACTCACACACACCAACCTTTTGTGTCAGCGTAGGCTTCCTGCAAGTGATGATAACGGTGCTATATCCCTGTTTTGTATCTTTTGAATTCAGGGATACATAACATTTATGTCTGATGTTCAGGGTGCATAGCTGACCTAGTGCTTAGTATATCTGCATTTGTGATGCAAATTGGTAATTGTACCTTTGACTTATATTGGTCTTAGAAACTTAGACAGCTGATAGCATCAAACATTTTTTGCATCGGTATTGTTAATGATCTTGTGAGGGTTGTGAAGTCTGAAACTGAAATGCCCTCATTATTTTCTAACTTCTCTCTTTAATGATTTTCCAGTACTTTTCCATTAAACCCCTACCACTTCACGCTGCTGTATTTTGCCAGTATTCCTATACCATTTACAAAGATAAACTATAAAGAAATACTCAAAGAAGGTATTAATTTGTATTTCATGTGTAATGAATGTAACATTCACAGCTATTTTTGTGAAACCCCTACCACTTGTCGCAATGTGTTATTCGACCACCTTTCTATATTTGTAATATTAAAGGGAAAGTATGCCTATCTTACATGAAGCTCCTGGCTTCGGACCGAGATTGTAAACATTGCAAAGGTTACCTGCCAATGTTGAGGTTATTTGGTAATACACAGGGAGTCCTGCCATCTTTCCCTTTCCAGTCCTTACAGAGCTGTTGTTCCCTGTGGGCGGTTTGCCATTAGTTTTTGATTTTACATTCCGTTTCCGTTGCCTTTAGTCATTACTTGGTTTTCTTGTTTAAGATTTTTCATTCCTCTCGCTTTTACTAATTTATAAAACAGTCCATCAAAACAGATTCCTAGAAGTGTACGTTTCTTATCATACCATTTTGGTGATGTTTCTTTTCTACTTGACATTTTACAGTACAGATGGGGATTAATCCCTGTCAGGTACACCACGTATGCACATGCATGTTTTCTTAATTAAATGTAAGAGAACATTTCACTTAATGGGTTAATATAAATTAGCAGACCCAGCAACACAGTATTACTTTTGATAAAAATAAGTCATTCTTCCATGCCTATAAACAGTACGTGAATGAAATGTGCTTGTTTGCGGGTTTGTACCAACACAGTACAACCAGAGCTTCACTTGCAGCATTTAACATGCCAAATCATTCAGCAAAGGTGCACAAAACATAAGCAAGTCATCCTTCTCAACCTTTTGGCTTAATAATTGTGGACAAAGCCAAAAGGGAGGAAATGGACTAAGAAAGGTCCACAGTCGGACATTTTTATTTTACTGTGATTCACCCAAAACGTGAAAGAACAGCAAGTTTGGCATCAGTTTGTACTTTCTGAATGATAAGTAGCATGAAACTGTTAAGGCTGCCAAACCTAAGTGCCGGCGCAATGAAATATGCGAAAAGCAGACCAGCGTGAAGTGTTAGGGGTTTAACGGAAAAGTATGACTCTTTAATGATTTTCCATTGCAAACATATGGTGCTAAAGTCATGGTATTCAGTGACCATCAGTACTTTTGAGAGGTGTGGCTGTGTGAATCTTTGATGCCTCAGGCCTACTACTTGTTAATGGACATATATAAGTTACATGAGTCTCTATTGTCACATGTTAAAGTAATTTCTGTGCAAATCACTCACCTTTTACTTGCTTCCACTACCAAGTAACAACATGCAAGAATATGCCCTTCATTCATATTATTACACAATACACTCCAGGTTTAACACTTACCTTGAAAATCCAGCAGTTGCAACCGTTTTAGTTTGGGGCTGACTCTGCCTGATGTTAGCAGTACACAGCCATTACATGGCTAGGTAAAGGTTGTGAGTGTTGCCTGGCATCAGTGTTACTATATGCATGTGCAAAGGAGGAAGGTTTTTGACTCCTCACCTGCATGTCACTGTAGTGACCTTGCCATTTGTGGTGGGATGTGTACCCCTTTCCTTTGTGCTGCTAAAGTTGTTTTCTCAGGATGATATTGTGTAGCATGGCACATACAGTGAATATTTCAGTACATTTACTTGGTTTGTACTGCAAAGCTCCGCTAGCTGTATCTAGACACTGAAACTGTGACTTCAGCAGCCCAAACACACATTCTATTATACTTCTGGTTTGAGCATGCGCCACATTATGGTATTCTTCAGCAGGTGTGTGTGCATTTCCAATGGGTGTCATCAGCTACGGTTCCAGTGCATAACCTGCATCCCCCAGTAAATGACCCTGTGAGATATCCCCCCAGTGAACATCTGATACAGTTGGGAGGTGTGACAGATATGTGAGTCGTGGTAACTGTCTGGGTTGCCAGCACACACATTCAAGATTATTCCCTTAGCATTATGCATGACTTGGCAGTTAACAGAGTGGAAGCCCTTTCTACTTATGGAGACCTTTCCCTGTTCCCATCATGTTGCCTTAATTTCTATATGTGTGTAATGTATATGTGTGCTACTGGGTAGAATTCCTGCATATTTCTGGCCTTGTCCTCAGGAGTATGGAAAAATATATGTGGTCACTGGCAAGTTGGAGCATAGCATTCAGGAACAGATGGGGGATTCTGCATGGTGATACCAGTAATACTCCCAGCGTGTCATCTGTTGCTCTCTGAAAGGTACCTGTAGCTAAAATTCAAAGTGTTACACATCTCTTTGTCTCCATTGGCATGGGTTCACCTCGGTCTGCCCTGGTTCTGAGTTGAGGATAACAGAGGTTGCAGAGTTCCTGTAGTGTGTCTCTATCCATCCTGTAGTGCTCTACAATTTCCACATCATGTAAATTGTGATAAGTTAAATGGGGTCTGAAAACTCTTGTCCTTCTTGGCCTTGGTCTATTAGCAGCACCAGCAGCATAGACTTCAGCCTGTTGCACATACATATGAATTAAAGCAACAGCAGCCCCTAACATTGTTTCTGCGTAGACTCCTTTCAGTGTATGTATTCCAATAGGTTTTGAAATTCATAGGGAAACCTGCACTGAGTCTACAGTTTCTTTATAGCTTGTTTATTTATTTAGTTTACATTTGTTAACCAGGTAGAGTCTGGCTGGGCAAGTAGCCTTATTTCAGTGGAGACCCAGGGAGGAAAGCTCCATAACAATAGTACAAAAAAGATTACAACAATTTTACAAAGGTTTACGAAGAATATAAAAACGTTTAACAGTTGCCTACAATCACAATTTACAAAACGAGAATGGAAACAGAAAACATTACTTTTCCCAAGCCTTACTACAGACTGTAATAGGAAACTCATTAGATATATAACTAAAATAAGCCATTGTGGCATTTTAATTTGGTAGAAGTAAGACAGAGAAGATAGCAGAAAAGAAACATTTGATTGATGGCATGAGAAACTAGCCAGGAGTATTACATGAAAATAGCCATTGTTGAGTAAGGTATTCCTTTAGAAGTTGTTTGAAGCTATGACTGTGGTTTTAGGATATGCTGGGGTATTAGGATCAGCTGTTTGGCTACTTTATAGGAGAAGAGAGAATCACCAAAGTAATTACGGCACTTTGTTACCTTGAGTATAAGTTTATCAGATGATCTAATGGTCTCGGGGTTGATATTTAGTTGCACTAGGTTGGAGAGTACAGGGCAATTTTCAGGTTTGTGGATAATGGAGTGGGCAGTGGAGAGTGTAGTTTTTGGAGAGCAAGGCAATGATGTGTCCTGTTGGGTATATTAGCAGCAAATTTTGCTATTTTATTTTAGCAGGAATCAAATAGATATAAATCAAACATGTGCAGGTTAGTGAAAATTTGAGAACAGTAGAGGAGAGTAGGTAGGAGGTGGGATCTGGCTCTGGCTAGTCTGGCATTTTGAGTGAGGTAAGGCTTGGCCCTATATAGTGCACCAAGTTTGATGTGAACTTTTTTAATTGAGAGTTATATGCGTTTAGCAAATGTTTGGTTGCTGTCAGTTGTGACACCAAGTAGTTTTGTTTGGTTAACTGGATCTATTATAGTGCCATTAGTGGAGTTGATGAAGAGAGGAGATAGGTTTGCTTTAGATTTCCTGTTAGAGAAGATCAACTTTGTTTTGTTTAAGTTTAGGATGAGTTGAAGTTCGTTTAGTTAATTTTCAATATCTAGAAATGACTTTTGCAATTTATCCTGGAGTTCTTGGGGTGTGGAAGCAGAGCAAACAAGAGTAGCATGATCAAGATATTGAATGATAGAAACAGATTTAGTGGCAGTGTTTAGCCTATTTGTGAATATAATAAAAAGGACAGGGCTAAAGATGGAATTCTCAGGGGCCCCAACAGAGACTGGGGGAGTGTGGAGAGTTTATTATCCCATTTAGTTGCTTGTTGTCAATTAGTAAGGTAGCAAAAGAATCAGTTAAGAGCTGTAGAGTTGAGGTTGAAGGAGGCTAGAGTGTTGAGTAATAGTTGGTGGGATACCATATCAAAAGCTTTGGACATATCAAGGAATTTATTAGAGACTAGTTGTCCATTGTTTTTGAGGAGGTTGATGTAGTTAGTTAAACTTATGAGGGCTGTGGAGGTACTGTGTTTTGGATGGAAGCCATGCTGTGAACTAGATAAGAGGTTATTTGTAGTGAGGTGGTCTAGGAGATGTTTATGGATACATTTCTCTAAGATTTTAGCTAGGGGTGAGAGAAGGGCAATGGACCGATAATTAGAGAGATCTTTAGATGGGCCTCCCTTGTGGAGAGTGATGATATGGGATATTTTCCAGAGTATGGGGACATATTGTTTTGCGATGGATCAATTGATTAAGATAGATATGGGATAGGTGATGGATCTGTCAGCGGTTTTTAAGAAGTCACTTGGGAACTGGTCAGCTTCTAGACAGGTAGGTTTTAGCTTTGATATGAGTTTTTTGATATAAGAGGTTTGTATGGGTTTAAAAGAGAAGCAGTTGGCTTTAGAGTTAGTGGAGGTAGGTATTGTAAGTTGTTGGTTAGATTTGTTATTGTTTAAAAGTGAGGCGATAGTTGTGATGAAATGAGAGATAAATTGGGATGCTAGGTATTCAGTGCTATTTGTTGTATATAGTGCAGGGGTAGAGGTTTTTCCAGGGTTGAGGAGGTAGTTAATGCTTTGCCAAAATTTTTGTGGATTATTTATGTGTTTTTGCCGACAGGCTAGAAAATAAGATTTGTTTGTCAGATATGTGTTTCTTAGTTAGGTTTCTTAGTTGTTTGTAAGAGGTGAGGTTTTCCTCAGGTTTTGGAGATCTGATAAGAAGTCCAGACACTATCCCTTTGTTTAATGGGAGATTTAGCATCTTTGGTTATCCAAGGTAAGTGTTTGGCTTTGGAGCATATTTTCTTTTGTTGGATCGATGTTATTAAGGATGTTGAGGAAGGTATCATTTAAATATTGTGCAACTAGGTCTCGGTGCAGAGATTTTAAAGGTGACCAGTTGCAGTTTTGAAGTAGGGAATTTAAGATGGCAGGGAAAAAGTGTCTTTCATAGCGCATGTGTTTGAAAATGACATTACAGGGGGAGTGAGTGCATTTCCTTCATAGAAAGGTCAGGGAATGATCACTGAGAGAATCAGGGAGGCACCCAGCTTGGTGGGCAAGGCTGGACTTATTGGTTAATATCTAGTCTATAAAATATTCTTTCTTAATGTGTTTATTAATTCTAGTGGGGGAGTTTATAGTTTGGATAAAATTGAATAGATAGATAAAATTGGAGGGGCTGTCTAATGAGCAGGATAGCTAGCCCAAGTTGAAATCGCCTAGCACTATAGTTTCTTGGTTGAAAGTAGAGAATGGCCAGGACAGGAGACTTTCAATGGTAGGTAGAGTGGTAGGTAGGATGCAATAATTATGATGGTTTTATGTGGATTTACTTCAAACTGGATGATTATAATTTCTGTTTCTGATAGATCTGGAGGATTACAGATTAATTTTTCAATGATGAGGAAATTTTTATTCATGATGGCAATGCCTCCACCACACTTGTTCAGTCACTCTTGTCTAATAACATTATAATCACTAGTAAGTATTTCTTCATCTTTAATGTGGGGTTTTAGCCATGTCTCAGTAAAAAATTACTATATCAGGAGTGTAGGTAGCTAGGGCTGAATGAAATTCACTATTTTTTTTGTGATACTTCTGAGGTTAAAATTAGTTATGAGTAAGTCGGATTTGGAATTCTCTAGGGGAGGTAGGTGGAGGGTAGTATTAGCAGGTGTTGTGGGTATTATTGGGTGGGGTGGGAATAGCTGTGTGTGGACTGGGTTAGGATGTATATCAGCTTGGAATTTAGTTTCTGTTAGTGAGTGTAGAAGAAGAGAGAGTTTGAGCCTGGATATTAGTCGATGAAAGAAATCTGGATTGGAAGGAGGGCTGGGGGTATGGACATATTTACAGTGGAAGAGTAATATAAGTTAGTGTATAGGTTAGAACAGATTATCTATCTATCTATCTATCTATCTATCTATCTATCTATCTATCTATCTATCTATCTATCTATCTATCTATCTATCTATCTATCTATCTATCTATCTATCTATCTATCTATCTATCTATCTATCTATCTATCTATCTATCTATCTATCTATCTATCTATCTATCCATCAGGGGATTTCAATAAACCCTACATGGTGATTTTCCACCATGTGCTTATCGCAGCGCAAACCTCTCTGTAGAGGTGTGCACCACTGCACAAACAAGATAAACAATGTGGCATACTAATTACAGCATAAGCTGCTGAATTCTATGCTAATCAACCAATCCAACATGGTGGAGCTATTCAACAAGCTATGAAACAACTGTGTAGACTCATGCTGGTTTTCCCTGTGAATTACAAAAACTGTTGGAATACACAACATGGAAAGGAGTCAACATGAAAAGAATGTTAGGGGCTGCTCTTACTTTAATTCATTTGCCTGTGCTACAGGCTGAAGTCAATACTGCTGCTACTGCCAATAGGGCTTAGGTGAGAAGGAGAAGAGTTTTCAGGCCCGGTTTATCTTTTCACAACCTACATGACTTGGAAATTGTAGAGCACAACAGGGTGGATAGGGACACACTACAGTAACTCTGCTACTTCTGCCATCCTCAGCTCAGAACCAGACCCAACTGAGGGGAACCCATCCTTGTGGAGACAAAGATATGTGTAGCACTTAGAATCTTAGTTACAGGTACTTTTCAGACACCAACAGGGGACATGCTGGGGGTGTCACAGGCATCAGCATCCAGGATCCTCCACCAATTCCTGAATGCTATGCTCCAACATGTCAGTGACCACATACATTTTCTCTGTAGTTCTGAGAAGAAGGCCAGAAAAAAATGAAGTTTTACCATGTAGCACACTACCCTGAAGTACTGGGTGCAATAATTTGTGCACATATAGATCTTAAGGCACCAACCAGGGGAAGGGGGCTGACTCTACATAAACAGAAAGGCTACCACTCTTTCAACTGCCAAGTTTTGTGCAGTGCCAAGGTAATCATCTTGAAGGTGTGTGCTAGCAACTTTAGCAGTTACCATGACTCACAGATCTGGCATCTGTACCAGATGTTTGCTAGGAGTGATATCCTATAAAATCATTTACTTGGGGATGCAAGCTATGCACTAGAAACATGGCTCATGACACCCATCAGAAATGCACACACACCCACAGAAGAATGTCATAATGAGGCACATGCTCAAACCAGAAATATCACAAAGTGTGTGTTTGGGATGCTGAACTCACGGTTCTGGTCCCTAGATACATCTGGGAAAGCTCTGCAGTACAATCCATGGACATTTACAGAAATATTTACAGCATATGCCATGCTAAACAACATCATCTCAAGGAAACAGCTTCAGCAAGATCAGCAAACGGAAAGGCCACATATCCCACCACCAATGCCAAGGTCACCACATCCACAGGCAGATGAGGAGTCAGAGGGGGATTCACCTGCTGCTGTGGGTGTAGGCAGATGTAAGCATGCTCACTATGCCCCTGGATTGCCTAAGAGACAACACATAGCACACTCTCTCACCATCTAGGGGCTTACAACATTTCTCCTGCACACATACATGTGACAGCAGAGACGTATGTGATTTATATGTAACCATTATTAAGTAGTAGGCCTTAGACATCAAGGATTCACAAAATCATACTCCTCAAAAACATTGATGGTCACTGCATTCCCTCAGTTTAGCACCATACATTTGTACTGGAAAATCATTAAAGAAAGAAGTTAGAAAGCAATGATAAGCATTGTAGTTTCTGACGTCAAATCCCTCATAAGATCATTCACAATAAAGTTGTGAAATGTTGATGCTATCAGCTGTCTAACTTTCCAAAGCCAAAATAAGTCAAAGGTAAAAATAGTTCAACACCACAAATGCAGATATACTAAGCAGTAAGTCAGCTATACACCCTGAACATCAGACACAAAGCTTATGTATTCCAAAGCCAAAAGATAGAAAACAGAAATGTGGCACAGTTATCATCACTTGCACAGGGTGTTGTGGGAGAGGGTCAGGAGGCCTAGGCTGACACAGAAAGTCGGTGATCATGTGTGAGTAAGAAAGAGAAGCAGGCAGACATGTGGATAAACCAATAAATAGCCAGTAAAACAAAATGAGTTTTAAGCTGCACAGCTGAACTATGTAACTGTTTTGTGTGTGTGTCTGTATGGGCCCTCTGGGTGAAATTGGTGTATGAGTGTCTGCATGAACACAGCCAAACTCTGAGCAGGTGTTATGTCTTGGTATGTTGGACAGGTGTGAACCATGCATGGTAGAGGTGGCAGTTCATCCTTGTCATCCCTAACCATGAGAACTGCCTCTGCCAGGGATTCCACTGTCATGTTCATGCCCACGGTCAGATGCACTGCTGCTATATGAACTTGACTAATGTCTGCTGAATGAGTTCCCTTCATGGAGATGCCCAGGACCATGATCCCATGGCCTGCCATGTCTGGGTGTGGACAGCACACTCACTGATGGAGCAGTGGAAGTACTTCCACTTTGGCAGCTTGATTGGACACAGCCATGTTGGCTAACAGCAGATAATGTGGCTGACCTACACCCATGAGGATGCCGTTCTTCTTCCAGCAGATGTTCCATCACAGACAATGCTTGTTCCATGGCAGACACCCATCGTTCCATCATAGACAACCCTTGTTCCTACTTGCCATTCATCTGATCCATTTAATTGCCAATACAGTGGAGGCAGTCATGCACGTCAGCTTGTGCCACATCTACAACTCTAAGCATTTGTCTGGAACAACATTGGGAGCATACTTGTGCCTCCATGACAGTTCTAAACATATGTTGAGTGGCACAGGAAGAGTCGCCTGCACCAGATAGAGGAGGGACAGCAGTTCCCCTCCAAGCACCCCTATCAACCTTCTTGCATGGCACCTTGCCGACACTTTGGCTATGGCCAGAGTCAACAGGTACTGAAGCCACAGTGGCCAGATATACCTGATCAATGGCCTCACCCTCCACCTGTCCAACATCTGAGGGATCACTGGAATGGGTAGGCATAGGTTTACAGGTTGTGTCTGATGGAACTGCAGGGGATGGCTTTATGTCAACCTCAGTGTCAGATTCGACCTTAGCACCCCCTGACTGTGCCTCTGTTTGGCAGCCATCATTGTCAGAATCTGCTGATACACTGACATCAGGTGGCAGAGGGCCCACACTTCCACTGTCATTATCACTTGTGATGAAAAGCAGCAAACACAGGAAAAAATTAATACCTATGCTGCTATAGTCCAATATATGCTATTAAACTAACAGTGCTGCCACTGTTACAGACATCACACACTAAAATATTTCTTTAAATCATGCAGTACTGACATAAAAAAGTTTGGCTTACTATCTGCAGGTGATATTCCCCTCTGCAAACCAGATGGTCCTGGAAAAAGTTAAGCAAAAGGTAATGGCAACATAATCAAATTTAATGGTAACACAGTCGATAATACTTTTACCCCTATGTCCATTAAGCATACTTTCAACAAGAATGTGGTTGACAACTTCAACCTATCCTAATAAATATAGCAATCTTCAACCTCCTCCCCCCCACCAATAAAATTAATGTGACACAGAAGTAATGTATTGATTTCAGTTGTTTTATTATATACCAAAGCCTACCGGGGTGCTCCTCCTGAGACGTGCTTGCTGTCTCTAAAACTGTTGCTCTGACATCCAGGACATGCTGTACTGCACTCTCCTGTGAGTTATATGGATCCCTGATACTGGCCAGGAACTTTTCATTGGGCATTAGCAGTGGTTTCCTCACAGGCCCTCTCCCAGTAACCATCTGGTCATGACCCACTACAGCTGTTCTCCTCCATGCAGATGTGATCATGTCACTGGTCTTGTGGCACATCTGTTCATATGTCCTGCTGTGGCCACCCACAGCATTCATGTAATCAATGATCTGGCACCAAATTTACATCCTGCATGCCATATCTCCCCATCTCATTTCAAGCAGAAAAGCACCATGTTGCCTAAAGCATCCACTATCACCTGGTTCTCAGCTTCAGTGAAGGGGGGGTGTCCGAGGATTGACACACCTGGGCAGCATACTCTTAGGTGTCCTAAAAGACAACAGAAGGATAATACACATAACTATAAAATAATTGTTTCCAGATAAAACAGAAAAGGTAGCCACTCATTATTATCCATGGGAGAAACATAAAACAGTATAGAGATATGAAATATGAACAACAGGCTGGATGCAAAAAAAAAGGACCGTAACAATAGCAATATATCCTTGTTTGTACCATAACAGTAACTCACCTTTGCTCCCCCCAAAAGAACAATCTATCCTTGTTTGTGCCATAACACTAACTCAGCTTTGCTTCACCCCAAAAGAATGGGCAAATAACATATTTTGCTGACAAGCCATCTTTGAAATGCTAAAAGTCCTTTCAAAGCAGCTGTCCCTGAAACATTTATACATATTTATCACAGATCATTCCATTTTTATGTACAGGCAATCATGTATACCTGTGAAATGGCTTTACAAACATGCCCATGCCGTCAGTACACTAGTAACTAATGCATACAGATAAAAGTGTAAAAGTCTTTGCTTCGGATGTTTCTTAAATTCATTCCAGCATATGCAGTATGCAGCTGACACAAATAAAGATACCTTTTGAGATTCAGTAATCCTCTGTACAGATCTATCCTGAATAAATAGCTTATGTGCAGTCTTGCCAACATAAACAAGTCTTCTCATCATTAGTTTGCCTAGCTGCACAATTGTCTTTATATGGTGTAGATCCAGGGCTGTTAGCACAGTGAAGATGCAAATGAGATGTGAATTGACTAGAATTGCTGAATCCCAAATACCTGGATCCATGTAGGAGATGTAAACATAGTGCAGGCACTCCCTCAGTGTTTGCTTTTAATGGATTGCAACTGTGAATGATTACTGGTTGGGAGAAGGAAAATACAACAGCAATCAAGCTGCCACACATCTGGTGGGTGTGTCAGGTTACATCTAGAAAGGGTTAGATGTAAGGTTGAAAATGTAAGTAAACAGTACACAGTTCACAGGTTGTGTACCTTAACATCCAACCTGCCCTTCATTTTTTGGCAACTGCATATATTATATCCTGTTAATATCCTCACACATTTTAAGGCCAATGATATAGAATGGCTTATAAACTGCATGTCTCAGATTACTAGTCAGATAACTGAAGAATGTGCAAGAAACACAGATGGGTAAGACAGAGCTGTATATTTGTAAGCGATAATCATAACAGGTTGTGTGATCACTAAGTGTACTACATCTACAAATAATAAATGTACTAATAATGTATGGATTCATATTGCGATAGATGATGTTGCAGTCAGTGTGCAGAATGATTTTAATTCTTTGCTGCAAATCTGTTTGTGTGGCAAAGAGGGATAAGGCACCCATCCTGTATTCTGAAGGTTCATTGGAGTGAGAGGTCATACCCAGATCTATGCAGGCATATCTCACATAAACCATTATTTTCTAGTGTCTATGTCATAGACTGAGCTTTCCTCACATTTCAACTACTTGTCTTTTTTTTCTTTTCTGTCTTGTTCTTTGTTTTTCTTCTTTTTTGGGGGGGGACAGTGTTTGTGCAATGTGGTGCTTAGCATGGTCACAGAGGAAATGGATGGCAGTTTGGCTGTTTATCTTGTTTGCATGATGTGTGGCAATATGCAACTGGACAACTGGACCACCAAGGAAGTAGACAGACCAAGACAGCCAAAAACAGAAATCAGGTACATTTAATTAATTCTGTAGGGTGCTGCACAACCCTGCTAAGCAGCATTGCACAGCAGTTAACACTGATCCCTTAAGAATGATTACTATGTTAGGGAATGTCATATAAGTACCACTTTAATCTGGTCAAAAATAGAATCACACAGAGCACACATAAGTTGCGGGAAAAGCAAAGGAACCCTTCGAATTTTGGGCTCCATGCTTGTGCGGAGGTGTGCATCATGCACTAATGGACAGCAATGGTGAGCAGCATTATACTGCTGTGGTTACTTCTGCAGAATTCCTCTTAACCGCTCAGCTATGCCAACACACAGCAACACATGTACTATAAAGAATTCATGTCATTGCATTATCATTCTGTAATTTAAAGTATTTAAAAGTATTAGATACACCTGAATTCAGACCCACTACCATCTGGCACCAAAAAGGAATGTATCAATGCATTAACACATGCTGGCACAGACTCAGTTAAGTGACAGGTGAGTTTCATAGACTCAATATTAACTGTCAGACTTTAACAATGCGGCTCACATTTGCATTTGACCACTGCATAGCTATGCTCAAACATCAGTATGTCACATGCGTATGCACTTTGCCAACTGTCGTGCAAACCCACTGCTCACCATGCTATGGAAATGTAGATATCATTCTGTATTACTGCTCTTTACTGTCTATTTCCTGTCTATGACATGACATTACATGTGGAAACATTATAAACCTGGGTCCTATCTAACAATATGTATTGCCACCCCCTCAAGCACTGCAACCCTGTTGTCTCAGTACTTTTTTCACACATATATCACCTACACTACAAAATGTAATATCAAATGTTGTGTAATATGCAATGCACATCAATCTGGTAACATGCAGAACTACAACTATTGACCCATATGCCTGAAAACTCCTATCTTCAAGGCTGGGGATGGAATCAGCATGGACCTTATCCACAGGGACATAGCTGGCCTTCAGCACACTTGACTGACCCATTTCCTTTTTGTCAAGGGTAGATCTTGCTTATTGAACCTTGTGGACTTCTTTTATACTGACCCAAAAGACCTGGATGAGGGAAAACAGGACATACTAACTATGTGGAGTTATCCAAGGCCTTTGACACTATCCCCCAATCGTGCCTCATAGTGAAGATCTCCCAAGTAGGAATTAAGCCATACAATAGTTGATGGATAGCCAACTGGCACACTGACAGAACACATACTCTCAGAGTTGGGGACTGCACCTCAACTACTAGCCACTTACCATTAGAATACCACAAGGATCTCTGCTGGACCCTCAACTGTTTGCAAACTACTTCCATGAAGTGCAGGCAATGGTAGATAGCCTGTGGTTTACCAAGATTGCAGATGATTGTTTACTGGACACACTAACATAGAGTCCCCCAATGATGGTAACATATGACAGAAGGGGCTGACACACACAAATGATTGGTGTTAGACTCACAAACTGAACCTGAAAGCATTCCCATTGTCCCCTTTGGCAATGAAGTACCCCATGCTAATTATAATATACATGGCACCCCTCTAAGCTCAAACACAGTGTTGTGAGACTTGGGAACACATGTTGATATCAATCTACACTTTCATCACTGTGTCCATAGTGATGACACACACATTCTGCATTGTGCACCTCATACATATGGACATCATATCCAAGACCAGTATGGTCATACCTCTGCTGTACTCTACCTTTATCAGACCACTAATTAAGTACAATGCTCCTTTCTGTCTGCACTTCAACAGGCACCTGAAGCAAGGTTTGTGCCTGGGAGAATCCAGGGCCTACAAACATGACATACATACATGGAAAGACTGAAAGACCTGTCACTGCACTTAGTATCATGGAGGCTGTTGAGAGGTGACTTATGCATAGTCCACAGAGCAGTCTTAGACCATGCCCTATTGGAAATGCTGGATATCTGCAAATCAGATGGGAATAGAATAACTTGCCCCAGGATTCTCACCCTAGCCTATGACATAAATAAAACATGCTGGGGCAACAGGTATATCACCCAACAATTCACACTCCTCTGTATTAGGCTCCTGCTGTATGAGAAACAGTGCTCCTCAATTACCCTGTTCAAGTGTAACCTTGAGTACTGTTTAGGTTTATTGTAAAGTTACATCTGGGGTGACACCTATGTCCCTTATGGACAGGGCTAGTTGGTGCTGCTCACAAAATTGCTCTGCTAACAAGGACCGTCTAACTAGGTTCAACAAGGGTGCTTGTGTTTTACACAGCTAGGCTTATAAACAACCTAAGGCAATTAACCTAGTAGCCTCCTATGAACGCATGAAGCTATGAACCTATGCATGCCTCCCAACATCTGATGTCATCTACTATAGATTCATAGGTTCATAGGTTCATAGGTTCATACTAGGCTATCTGCCCTAGGGCATTTATAAGCCTAGCCAGAGTGTGCTTGGCTTTCGCCACCCATTTTAAATTAATTTTGCTATGCCTTTTTTGAGGTTAGTATACTGTGCCTCTGTCTAACAGTGACACAGAAGTGATAGCCGGGGTAAACCTACGATCTCCCATCCACTCATCAAGATTCCTCTTGAAGAGAGTCAATGTGGGACTTTGCCTAACCTGGACTGGGATTTTATTCCAGAGTGAAGGGAGCCTCTGGGTTATGAATCTGTCCCTCCAGCATGTCCTATTTATTTCAGTGCTGAGGTTCAAGTCTCTCGAGCGCGTAGCTCGATGGGATTTGGATTTTCTGAGTTGCAGCATGTCCATTAATTCCAGGTGGGACATGGCTTTATACGTCAGGCAGAGATCGCCTCTGAGCAGGCGGTATGCCACTGAGTAGAGCTGGAGTTTCTTTAACTGGGCATCATATGGCATCTGTTTGAGCCCTTTGATCCTCTTGGTGAGGTACTTTTGGGGTCTTTCCAGTTGCTGCAGGTGTCTGGTAAGGTACATCCCAAAAGGGGCCTCTTTTTGAATACCCAAGAATATCATGCTTATGGTGCAGCAGGAAAGAAGTAGAACTTACTTTCTGGAAGTGCAGCTTTACCTGTTATAAGGCTTTACAGGTCAGTATTTATTACTAGCAGTGCATGTTCTTTTGCAAACACTGCTTATATTTTGTTATGTTAGTGTGGTTACTAAGATGGAATCTAAGTATTGTAAACACAATTACTCTAATATATTGCTGATTTAGTGTTAATTTTTATTCACTTCTTTAAGTTTCTTCCCCAGTCTCTCTTTGTAGCTTTATTCAGAGATGTCATAGTTAATGCTTAAAATTATGATTCATTGTTAAAATTTCTCATTTGCACAAAAACACAGAGCCAGAGGCTAGAACATTCATCCATTAACATGCAATTCAAAATATTTTAAGCTACAATAAATATAGTGTGTTAAAACACTAAGTCACCCATTTTTCTCCTAACCAGCAGGATGCTAGGACCCATAGGTAAGAAAATTCAGCAGCAATGCAGTTCAAAATTTAATTCACAATAGCTGATTATTCTGCTGTGATTCTGTCATCTAGCAAAAGTTGTTTACTCTATGATGAAAAGAAGCTTCTTCATTAGAACTGGAGCTGCAGTCAAGATAAATGAAATATTAATTTGATGTCACTAGGCAATGTTTGATCAACCTTCTCAGATACAGTGAAGAAAAGGTTCCTTCTTTTGTCTTTAGTTTGGTGTGTATAAATAAAAGAGGCAACAAGAATTAAGCTTTCCCTATTATTTTCCCAGTGCTTTGTTCAGAAATATTCAGCTCAATAAGGTTCAATTTATTTATGACTTTTGGTGTGGAAAAAAGTTAAGAAGAAATAGCCTTTGACAAAGGAGAAACTCCCCTGGATTCTCAAAAGCCTGCATGGACTGCAAGATGAGTGCAGTAGCTCACGCAGGCGATATGTCTGCCATGCGATCCAGGAACAGCCTGCAGGGGCGTGCATGAGAGCTCCAGTACTAATCTTTCACAGACTAAGCCCTAGTATGCAAATCACCTAATTTGCTGGAGAAATCCAAGCAAATTAGGTGATATTGCAATCCAGGAAGATTGCAATAGTCCATGCAAGACAAGTGCAATCTGCAGAAATGTACTCAGTTACTAACGGAGTACATTTCTGCATATTCCAAATCGGAGCTATGACAGCTCCAAATAAAGGCTGCATATTATTGAGGAAGCATGCCAATGGCCAAGTAGAAGGCCATTGGCATTGCAAACTGTTTAAAAAATTAATAAAACAACTTTTAATTTTTTTTTGCCGATCTCGGCTGTTTAAGCATAGGGCAGTGGCGTGCAAATGGGATCGGGGGGGATAATAAAATAAACTGAAAATGACCATTCTAACAAAAATCAGTATTCTGCCATGCAAGTCAATGGCAGGCAAAAGACAACTTGGCCAGTGAGTAGTGGTTGCTAAGGGGGGAGGCTCAGTGTGGGGCATGTAACTATGCATTTGTAGGCAATCCTATGCAAATGAGGGAAAAGTTAGTGAATCCCAGATTTTCCCAGAGTGTGAGGCAGATCTCAAGAGTGTAAGAGTATAAATACATGGGTATAAGACTAGGATATAGCTGACATCATGGGTGTGTGTGTCAGGCATACTGTAAGGGGATTGGAGACCTGTGGCTTGAGATTGCTACTAGGTTAGCACAGCTAAGCCAGGGGTGTGTCTAAGCCTGCCTAGCACACTTTACAAAATGTAAGCAGGTGTGTGCGCCGTGCACCAGGTCCTACAGGAAGAAAATGGAAGTAAAACCAGGAAAAAGCAGCTATGTGCACATATGAGCACTGTTTGTGAGGCGCGCACACAGGCTTAAACAGGGAGGCAATGGGAAGGGAAAACAGCAGTAGGAAGGTAATCAAGGAGAACTAGCTTTGCTGACAGGAGAAATGTATCGGAATCAGCCAGTTACACAGGCAGCAGACCAGCCTAGTCCAGCACACCACTATAAACTATGCAAACACCTTTATCCCTTGTTTTTCCCAAAAACCCTGCACCACATGTGTATACAGATGGGGAAATGTTACAAAATGAAAGCAAGAGAAAAAATGTTAGGGGCTGCTTTTGCTATCATAAACCAGCATGTGCAAGAGGTTGAGGGTGGTGAGGATGTGAATGCTGCTGAGCAACCCACGGTGAGGAGACGGAGAAGAGTGTACAGACCCAGGGTAACCTACCAAGGGCTACATGAGCTGGAGATAGTGGAGCACTATAGGGTGGACAGGGACCTCCTACAGAAAATTGTTGAGCTGTGCCGGCCACGTCTCACACACAGAACTAACAGAGGGGAACCCAATCCCAGTGGATACCAAGGTATGTGTAGGTCTGAGAATATTAGCTACAGTTACCTTCCAAAGGCCAACTGGTGATATGATGGGGATTTCACAGACATCAGCATCCAGGGTACTCCACTAGTTCCTGGATGCCATGTCAGCACATGTCATTGAGCATGTATATTTCCCCATCACCCGTGAGGCATTGGCCAGCAATATGCGTCTCTTTCACCAGATAGCAGAATACCCTGAGGTAGTGGGTGCAATATACTGCATGCACATATGCATTAAAGCACCACCAGGTGAGCGGGGTAGGGTCTACATCAACCGCAAGGGCTTCCCCTCCATCACCTGCCAGGTTGTGTGCGATGCCCAGGGCATATTAGTGAATGTGTGTGCTGGCTGCTGTGGAAGCTACCATGATTCCCACATCTGGCATCTGACGCAGCTGTACCAGAGATTTGTCAGTGGGGACATCCCACATGGTCACCTAGTGGGGGATGCTGGATACACACTGGAGTTTTGGCTGATGGCACCCATCAAAAATGCACATACACCCAAGCAAGAACTCCATAATGACGCACATGCACAAACACGAATCATAATAGAGCATGTGTTTAGGATGCTCGAGTCATAGTTCTGGTGCCTGGACACATCTGGTGGAGCCTTGCAGTACTCACCAACTACATGTACTCAAACAGTCCTTGTATGTGCCATGCTACACAATATGATCCTGTGGAAACAGCTGCAGCAGGAACAGCATGGGGCAGGGCCACACAGCCCCCCACCAGTGCCAAGGCCTGCACAGGTACAGAGTGACTCTGAGGAGGAACAACCTGATCCTGCTCCAGTAGGCAGAAGGAGGCATTCCCAGTATGCCCTGGCCTTGGCCAAGAGGTAATGCATAGCACATGCACTGACACAGTAGGGACCCAGGGAATGACACCTCTCTCCAACTCGCACATACAGTAAAAGGGATGCCAAACATGACACTACCTGTGCTCAACCATGCATAGGGAGTGTACTATGTGCATCCAACATAGGCAGCCCTGCATCACTACCCTCAATACTGGGACACCCACAAGGTAAGTGACACACACATGCAAGTTGGGGGGGGCACATACCCAACAACAGTCACAGCCAGCAGGATAGGTGTAGACAAACACAAACAAATGCTGTACTATGGCCTCTGAATGAGCCCCATGGGTAACCCCTACCCCAGCCCTACACAGACAGACTACAGCAGGCCAGCCAGTTGGATGTCAGTTGTAAAGGCTAGAAAGTCAGAAACTAATATGTAGGTAGTGAAATCTACGATCTGCAGTACACTGGTATGCCTCTAGCCAGCACGATAGGTAAGACTACAGACTGAAATGGTGTACCTGACATACCAGTACAGTCCTAGCAAATGTGTAAAAGTGTAAGGTGTGCCCCACCATCACATGTACACTTATGGTAACAGTCAGGTGTGCCCCCCACCCCTGTGTAGAAATGTAGAAACAGTTTGGTGTTCCCCCTGCTAAGCAGAAATGTAGCAGCAGTCAATGCCAAATGACTGATGTATACCCTGCAGACACAACATGCTACCTGTCGGTGTACAACACAAAGGTCAGCACCGCAGTACAAACCACCTGGACTTGAACAACACATGCAATATAGATGGCCATACTGGGCATGCTCACACACTTAAACACAAGAAGGCTGTGTCAGCAAACAACAGTGGACCAGACATATCTGGCAGTTGCAGTTCTCAGTGCAGACACATGTCAGTATGCACCACTCCTGCCTCGCATGCACAGTGGATAGAAATACAGACATATATGTAAGGACAACAAACTATAATAAGCCAAAGGTAGATGGACATAGATGTGTTGAAGAGAGTGACCATGACAAGGAGACATCTGGGCCTGTCCCACCCAGCACACAGCCAAAGGGCCCCAAACACATGAGGTGCAGGTGTCACTCACTGCATATACTAGCCTCCAGTATATGTCAGCATGACGGCATGTTGCACGTGCCAGCTGTGCAACACGACTGTACAAGGAAGATGTCACCTAATAGCTGTATACAAGTACCTGTGGCATATGACCCTGTGTGTGCCCGCATGTGGCATGTCAACCCCAACATGAATGTGTTACAGCCCATGCACACACTGCCCTTCCCATAGCAGTATCATGACAAACCTGCTGAGGTCATCCAATGTGAAATACACCTTTGGGGGAGCTGTATCTCAGTAATTTCCATGGTGCGTCCCATAACTGTGTACTGCTGTACTGATAAACTAGTTAGGTAGTAGTCCTAACCCCAGACTTAGCAACTGTGTGAGTGTATGTATGTGTGCATGTCTTGGTCTCTGGCTGTGTAGAGAAAAATGCTTTATAGGCTACTCACATTCAGTACAGTTCATATAAACAACATTGGCAAGGCTGCAGATGTCACGCACCTAGAAATACACCTCTTGGGAAATCATAGCCTAGTAATCTCTGTAGCGTGCCTTGTAAGTGCGTACTGCTGTAGTGTGATAAAGTAGTGAGTTAGGTGTTGTATTCCCAGACCTGGCAACTGTGTGTGTGTGTGTGAGATGGTGTGTGAATCTGTGTGTGTGTCTGATTGAGTAGGGAGCAATGTTTCTAGGCCACTCACACCCCGTACAATACACATACTTGACTTTATCAAGGCTGCTGATGTCACGCACCTAGAAATACACCTCTGTGGAAATCATAGCTCAGTAATCTCCATAGCACGCCTTGTAACTGCATACTGCTGAAGTTAGGTAGGTGATCAAACCACAGACCTGGCAAATGTGTGTGATGGTGTGTGAATCTGTGTGTGCATCTGACTGAGTAGGGAGCAATGTTTTTAAGCCACTCACACCCCGTACAATACACATACTTGACTTTGTCAAGGCTGCAGATGTCACTTACCTAGAAATACACCTCTGGGGAAACCATAGCCTAGTAATCTTCGTAGTGTGCCTTGTAACTACGTAATGTTGTAGTGTGATAAAGTAGTGAGGTAGGTGTTCTGACCCCAGACCTGGCAACCGTGTGTGTGATGGTGTGTAAATCTGTATGTGGCTGACTGAGTAGGGAGCAATGTTTTTAGTACACTTACACCCCGCAAAATACACATACTTGACTTTGTCAAGGCTGCTGATGTCACTCACCTAGAAATACACCTGTGGGAAAGTCATAGTCCAGTAATCTCTGTAGAGCATCATGTAACTGCATACTGATGTAGTGTAGTGTAGGACTGTGGTTGGGTTCCATCACCACACATGGCAGTTTTGGATGTTTTGCAGTGTTGCAGTGTCTGTGTATGGAGCAATGCATCATAGGCTACTCACTCACAGTACATTTCAAATGGCCTACATTGACAATCCTGCTGTCATTCAATGTGAAGTAACACTTTGGGGAGAAAGTTCTTTAGTAATGCCTGTGGTGCAACCTATAACAGCTCTATGCTGTGGTGTGATATAGACCTCAATAAGGGGTTCTATACCCACACAAGTCAGTTGTGGATGTTATGTCTGTGTCTCACTGTCTGTGTAGGGTGCGATGCATTTTAGTCTAATTACTTGCAGTACAGTTGAAATGTGGTAAACCTGCTGATGTTATTTAATGTGAGATACACCTTTGGGGAAGGAAGTCTCTAACAATCCCTGTGATGTGTCCCATAATAGTTCCATGCTGTAGTGTGATATAGACCTCGATCAGGGGTTGTATACCCACTTATGTCGGTTGTGGATGTTTTGTGTGTGTCTCACTGGCTGTGTAGGGAGCAATGCATTTTAGGCTAGTCACTTGCAGTACAGTTGAAATGCCCTGCTTTGGTAATCTTGCTGATGTAATTTACTGTGTAATACACCTGTAGGGAAATAGTACTCCAGTAATGTCAGTGGCGTATACTATATAACTGCGTAGTGCTGTAGTGTAATAAAATAGTTAGGTAGGGGTTCTGCTACCAGACATGACAGGTGTGTGTTCATAACCTGTATCCTGTGTAGAGGTGAGTGTGTGTCAACTGTGGGCATTGTGGAGGGAGTTTTGCTAATTTATTTTATGGTGGTCTTACTATATATCACAATGTCGACCATACAGGGATAACAGATGTAAATTAGCTGGGAGGCTGGGTTGCAAAGCCATACCTATACATGTGACATCAAGGCCAGACAATCCATGTTAGCAACCCCACTATTACCCAGAGCACACACTCAACACATGTGTCAGATGAACACACATACCTAGGCAGCATGCAATACGTGGGTAGTACACTGCATATTGGAAACTGATAGTAGCTAAGCAGTGACAGCAGTGGGCTACAGAGGGCATGTCACCCTGCCTATCTGTCCAATATGCACGTACATTCAGACAGTGCACCTCTACCATGTTCCCCATCGGACACCTGCACCACCTGTGGTGCCTTCACATGTGACTCACAACAGACATACCATGCCTGACAACATGTCCTTTATGGGCAGATGACACTGACATCAGGGAATGCTGTTGACATGCCATCAATGTAGATGAAGGGTAAACCTGCTGCCCAGTACCAGTCCCTGCCATAGGTGGGCAAGACTGGCACATCCAATGATAATCTGTGTTCACAGCATGGGCCAGACACCCCAGGTACAGTTCCACATGTCACTGTATATGCATGTGGGTGGTGTGCACATCCCAGACACCATCCATGTCATGGACTAAGGGACACATACATGGCATGTGGTGTACAGCATTGGCCACACACAATAATCACCCAGGTGACTGGATGGGGGATGTAATATCTACCTGTGTGGGCAAATGCAGTAACTACAGGCCTGAGCCACAATGCAGACCATTCTCATGTGGCCTGATGCCAAGGTATACCCATCGTCTACCCTTGTACAGCATGCTGGCACAGTTGACCACCACACACCCATGTAGACATGCACCCATGCATGTCAGAACTGGCACCCTGTGTGTTCATGTGTGTGTGTTGTATGGTGCGTATGTCCACATCCACACTCACTACAACCCCTCAGGACATACTGAAGCATGCTGTCTGATGTGTGACATCTCCTTGTACCCTTTGCCCATACGGCCTCAGTATGACCCATGTGGTGCATGTGATACCTGCACATTGATGTGTTTTGGCAATCCCACTAGTGACGAGTTGCACTCCTGGCCCTGCCAAGTGTGTCAATGTTTGTGCGTCCCTGTGTGAGTGTGCCTGTGTTGACGCTGGCACCTGCAAATGCAGACAGGCACGTGTACAACACCTACCGTATATCTACTGTATCCCTATTGCAGATGCCACTCACCCTCACATATATGTTCTGAATGCTCCACATCAGTTAACCCATTTGGTGCGTCCAATAACTGCATCAAACTTTGATAGTACTACATAGTTGTTGGGGGTTTGATACCCTGTGCTGATAGGTGTATGTCACAAACGTACTTCAGTTTTATACTCCCACCCCCTCCCTGACATGTATTTGCCTCTGTCTGCCTCCCACACTCACTCTCTGGTGGATGTGGGGGCCCACACCTGCCTTGCTTAGCCGGCAGCATGTGTATTTTATGTGATGCTCCTGATCAGCTGATGGCCTCTGTACGAATTGCAGCCCTCCCCTAGCTGATTGCATGTGGAACAACTGTGGTAACAATCCCATAGCCAAGTGCATGGAAACACATTCCAATACATAGGAACCTCATGGTGGTGTTGGACCTTTTCAGTCACTTTGAGCAGGAACTAGATCTGTTGTTTGCAAACGGCATCCCAGATGGATTGTGGATTCACCTCCAACAACATACACTGTGGAAACAGGCCAACAAACAGGAGGGGGATGTGTCTGACCTGACTACAGACTGTAAGTGCTGCTATACTGCATTTGGAGTAATATTGGTTTAATAGTGTTTGCCTGGATATGCCTGCCATACATGTAGTAATACCTGCCATGTCAGTTCCATGTGTATCAGGAATCCCCATCTGCAGGGACATCTGCAGACTGGACAGTGTTGTGCCTATGATTTCATATGTTATCCACAGTGCATCCCTCTGTAGAATGCAGATGGTAGTGTGAGAATTGCAGTCTGTAGATGGTAAAGGTCATGACAGTTATTGACTTCATATTCCTCATAGGACATATGTTGCAACAAACACCGTTACAATGGAAAATGTGCAAGGTTATCACAGCAACATGTCTGTAATGGCCCTGTGTATGTGCTGTCAACAACACCACTGTCAACGTTTGTACATATGGTGTGCATGAAGTGGTGCATATGTGCTGTACGCCATAAATAGTGTCATCATATCTGATAACAAGCCAGTGATATATCAGAGTGCTACACATGTCATGTACAGTAGGGGTTATATTTCATGACATACGCTGGACATTCTGTGGATGTTTGTACAGTACTGAGGTCTGTGTAGTGATGGTGAATGTCAGCAGTGTGTGTATTCTTAACATGTACTTTAGCCTGTGTACAGACTGTGGTAGATGTCATTGTCCTACCTCCCCATCTATCAGATGTTACATGCTGCCCCATTGTATGGTACCGTTTCACCATATACGTTTGTAGGGCCATACACACATGTCTAAAACCACAGACAGCCATCAGACCAAACTGTGTAGCAGCCCAGTATATGTAGGGACATTCTGTTACTGGCACATATGAGGATGGTGTAGAACAGATAGTCCAAATACTGTAATATTATGCTAGCCTACCATATGCGGCAGTGGCTGTGTTCACATTGGTTGTGGTAATGCACTGTCACACAGGTGTATCTTACCCTGTGCTGTGACATGGCTGTTGAGCCTGCTATAGATGCAAGTGCATGTGCATTCCCCCATGCAAGATGTAGGCCAGTATTGAGCTAGTCTGCCTGTAGCCTGCACAGTGCATTGTTACATGCCTAGCTGCGTAGTGTACTTAACCCTTGGGATGTCATGTGCAGATACTTGCCAGATGTACTGCTGCCAGACCTCCCTTAAATGTCAGGTATGTCAGACAGACCAGTTGGATGCTGTACAGATGTATGTCAATATCTAGTGGGTAGTATGTGTCCATGGCACCCCTGTACCAGCAGTCATCATGTGTCAGGCCAGACAGGAGCAAACTGGGAACCATTATTGAATTCCCAAATGATGTGGATATTCTGCAAAAGGGCCTTACAGAAACAGATGCCTGGTGCCAGAGCCATGGGCTCAAGCTTCATGCCAAGAAATGTATAGTTATCCCTTTTGGAAAAAAAACATGTACCCATGAATTACCACATAGGTGGCAGTACACTAAACATCGAAAGTGTGATGAGAGACTTAGGGACACAGGTGGACAGTGGTCTCATTTTCGATAACCACATCACCACAACAGTCAGGAAATCCTTCTATGTGGCACACCTCATCATTAAGGGCTTTTCATCCAGAAAAATGGAGGTCATTGTCCCACTGTACTCATCCCTCATTAAACCCATTATAGAGTATAATGCCTCATTTGCTATGTACCTCACAAGACATCTACAACAGCTGGAAAGGTCACAGAAATACCTCACTAAAAGAATCACAGGCCTAAAGAAGATGCCATATGCTGACCGTCTAAAAAACTCCAGCTATACTCTGTGCATATCGTCTACTCAGAGGCAATCTCTGCTTAACATACAAGGCCATGTCAAACCCTGAGCTGTTGGACATGCTCCACTTAAAGAAATCCCAATCCCTCAGAGCCACACGCTCCAGGGATCTAAACCTTGTCATCACAATGAACAAAACATGCTGGAGGGATAGGTTCCTGACCCAGAGACTCCCCATACTCTGGAATAGACTGCCCATACATGTCAAGCAGAGCTCCTCATTGGCCCTCTTCAAAAGGAACCTTGATGATTGGATGGAAGATAGAAAATTCATCCCGGGGATCATGTCAGTCACCCTGCTAGACAGGGGTCCAGAGAAGTAAATATTGTGGGAAGAAATATCCAGGGAATTGTTATGGCTAGGCTTGTATAGGCCCCTAGGGCCAATAGCCTAGTACCAACCTATGAACCTATGAACCTATTGTGCCAAATGTATACCAATCGTTATGTGTTATGCCCATTTACATGACTGTCTACATCTATATTGTCAGGCCCGGTACACATGTGGTGCACTAAGGTAATATGTTCATACCTCTGGACTGTACAGGGTGTGTCCGAAGTTCCATATAAAGTGGCCAATATCTCTGCTGCACTCCACTGGGGCATTACATGCTAGCAGCGGTACATACAATGATATTCGTAGGATCTCTGTCAGTAGCCAATGGCACACATGTTATAAACAGATGTCAGCATCCACACACACACCATGTCTGTGAAGACAATCCCAATGACAGTAGCAACAGGCTAGTAAAACACCTGCTATACATACCTGACATCCCCTTGCACTATGACATTGTGCCTGTAGGGACTGGGGTACGGCTACACTCCATGTTCAGCACATATGGTGGAAATATATGTACACATACCAATCCAGATAGCCATATATATATATATATATATATATATATATATATATATATATATATATATATATATATATAATGACACGTGTACTACATTGAATTACCACTGTCATGGCAAGCATTCACTATAAATCCCTACAGCATGTGGTCATGGTCCCTTCACATTTCTTGTGTGACAGACATCCATCCTGTGTGTGGGCATCAGTGATACAGGCAGCAGGTAGCAAGACCTTTCACAGGAGTACATGCACACTCAGAGTGGTCACATTTGTAGGAGGTTCAGGAAATGCAGACAGACTGTGGAAAGAGTTGTGTAATGCTTTGCATAGTACTGGTGTTATAGGGTGTGTGTGTGTGTGGGTGTGCACATGCTAGTGTACCTTGGAATGCAGTCTGTCTGCATAGGTCACTACTGTGGACCTACCTCTTGCTGAGCAGAGGTATGCATATTATGTGATGTCCGTCCACCACACAAGCCCTGTGTCAGATATGACACTGGCAGTGTGTGTGTTGCATGCTACCGGTACATGGCTACATCCATGTCTATATCTAACCTCAATTCCCTGACTAAGGGTATGTTGCAGACTATCCTGTAACACCAACACCTTGCTTGTGTATGGCAACAGTGTTCCACATATATGCCTGTGTTCCAGCCTCTGTCCCCCATCTACAACCAAGCTCTGCACATTTCTCATGCTGTCTGGGGTTGTGCTGTAGTGGGCTGTGAGTATATCACACTGCCATTGCAGCCATTAGTACATTGCTGTTGTATCCCGTGCACATATACTGGGGCTGGGGCCATATATGTGTGGGCGTCACCTACACAACACATGTGCGCACTAATGTACTGCATATGCTAATGTAACAGTGGTATATGGTCTTGTATTATTTAGTCCAGGTGGGGAGTACCATAAATGACCTAGGCTGTTACAAATGTGGGGGTATCAGGGGTGAGCTGCCACAAGGTATGTGGATGCACAGTACCGTATACTCCACCTATATTGCAACTACTAACATGGCTTGGGGTACTGCAAGCCTACTGGCCCTGCAATACAAACTGTTCTGTGTGTTATGCCTTGATATGTTCCGGGTACAACCCATTGGATCACACAACGTCTCTACCTTCTACAGATATTGTAAAGAGTGTAGAGTTAGAGGCTGCTGAACTACACACCTGCAGTACATACTGTTGATTGTGTGGTACCCTGTGGCCCAGACTGTTGGCAATATTGTACATTCTGAAGGGCTTGGCTTGGACTGCAATAGTTGTGAACCTTTTTAGACTACAGTATACGTGTAACTGTTTCACAGTTGCAGTACTCCGTTTATATGGTTGTCAGTATTGGAACAGCTATATGATATGACGTATAGGACCATTATGGTACACAATTAAAGTAGTCCCATTTCTGCAAACCTGTGTGTGGTGTCTGTATTATGACCTTTCTATGGGTATATGTTGGAGGCAATGATTGACATTTGTATGTTTAGCCTATACAGTGTTCAGTTGTTCAGGTGTTAACTACAGGCATACTGGCTGTTCCATATTGTGTGCACCTCCTACATACGTATCTGCCTGTACATATATCTGCGTGTGTATGTGTAGTCACATATATATATATATATATATATATATATATATATATATATACATATATATATATATATATATATATATATATATATATATATATATATATATATATATATATATATATATATATATATATCTGTAGCAACATATATGTGTATGTGTATCTGTATCCTGGGGACGTCGACGGCTTCCACATATTACATGTCCTGTGGGAGGCGGACTGTACTTCATAGTGTATTGCAGGGTGCAGGTGTTTGGCTATGGGTGGATGCCTATTTGTACAAGACGTATAGTGTGTGGGCCCTCTCAACCCCATTAATGGTGCATGTGGACATTGGTGTATTTGTCAATCTGCAATTGCTATCTGCAGATTTATGGCCATATATACCTATATAGATATATTAACCTGCTAACAGATATGATATCTATGTATATAGAGGTAGTAAAACAACATATATATATATATATATATATATATATATATATATATATATATATATATATATATATATTTGAATACATGTGCATCTATACATATATGGGTATGTTGTATCTGTTAAGGCTGCACTATAGTTACACACGCAGACATCTAGATGTTGGTAAACATTCTCTGCACTGTTGCATGACAGGACTGGCTGATATGTTTCTGAAACATTGAATATCTATATACCTGTTATGGCTTAGTGGTACATCGGTTTGACTAGGGTGTGCGGGGTCCTTGGTTTGAGCCTTGCCAGACTAGTTTAATTTGTTGCTGGCCAGAACACATCCCGTTGGATAGAGAGTGATTAAGGCACCGTAAAGCAGTTGTAAGCAGGCTTGTGTGTTCTGCCCAGAAACAAAATAAACAGGTCCTGCAAGGCTCTTAACTAGGACCCTGCACATCATACACAAAGTAATTTACCATTAAGCCATGGCAGATATATATAACCATGATGTGTCCACATACATATCATCCAGCCCAGGTATCCAACACTACAGGGAATTTATTCCACCTTGTAAATGTATTTGTGTGCGTATATATATATATATATATATATATATATATATATATATATATATATATATATTCATCATTGAATGGATATCACATATCTATATATGTAGATATAGGTATAGACATATTTATATACATAGACACACACACACACACACACACACACACACACACACACACACATATATATATATATATATATATATATATATATATATATATATATATATATATATATATATATATAAGCCAATACATACAGATATACATAGATACACATACAGCCAAAGATATATATGTATATATCCACATGTCCACAGATAGACAGCACTAGGAATGCATATATGTTAGCATATATATGACTCTCCTTTCAAAGGGAGAAGTCCATGTGTCCAGAGGCTGGTAGGTCTATAGTATTTTCCCAACATTGCACAATCCTGCAATACATGCATAGAATGTGCAATGTGCGAATGTCAGTATGCATTCACTCATTGCATATTAGGCTTTAGTTGCGGATGCCACTATAGTGGGGATGGGGAATAATTGCCTGTCCCCACTGTAGTGCACACTAGGGGTTCGTATATCACAGTAGGGTGGTTGTGGGGGGCCTGGCCCCCCAGAGGGGGATGCAGGGAGTCATGCACCCCGCCAGTACAATATGTATTCCAACTTGCAGTTTGAGCATCAGCGAAGGTGCCTGTAGAACTGCAGTTCTCTTAACTGTGGTTCAGTAAGAAACGACAGGTTTGTCCTTTCTGTTTGCAGAAAGGGCCATTCAAAGGAATGATTGTCCCCCTGTCAAAGGTGAACACATATATATCAATACAGGCATATATGGACATACATGTGTAGATAGAACTGGGAACGTAACCACAACATATATGTCCACATGCACCATTGATGGGTTTGAGAGACCCAAACAAAATACATCTGGCATGGATAGGTATTGCCCCCTAGCCAAATACGTCTGGCCTGCAATACACTACCAACCTTAGCAGATCCCATAAGCAGGACCCTACATGACAAGTGCAGTACATGTTAACAGTATCCCACCTGTAGGATGTAAGGCTGGCATTACTAACATATCATGCTGTACAGTAAAGTGACATGTCATGGTTGGGGGAACCCCCTGGGCAGGTGCATTAAGTAGCTGAGATCCTCATACAATCCAATAGCCCTACACCTGACAATGGTTTCACCAATGTTGTCAAGGACATCCATTAACCCACCATGTCAGCTGGGAACTACCACCCGGTAGCCAGATGTCTGTGGTCTGCAGGGACATGGAACATACCATCAATGAACCCATGGCCAATGTCACTGGTTATCTCTGTCAATGCTGAACATGTCAAAGGCAGAGAATACAACCTGAACCCCATATACCTCCTCAACCCAATCATGACAGGTGTAGATGAGGGTCAGGAGGTGCACAGTGCCTATGTACATCATAGCAGGCTTTTGTACACCATCTCGCTTGTAGGAATGTGTGTAGTTGTTACGGGATCTACCTCCGTTCACAGGATAAGTTACCACCAGGACTGCTTGGCATATGCCAAAATACCACAGGTGCCATCCCGTGGGCATACAGTCCTTCACAGGTCATAGATGTGTGAATGCCCTCCTCCACACTGTTGAGGTGTGCAGCACTACTGGAGGTTGCTACAACTCACTGTTGTGGACACGACTGCCATAACTGCAGTTACTGTTGCATCTATCTCCCCACATAGCTGTCTGTAATACTGTACAGTGTATGTAATCAGGTTGTTAGTTGTTGTCAACACCATTCACAGTAGTTGAGCACCTCACACCCTCCTAAGGTTAGGGCTATGCTACTGGCATTGACACACACATGTTACTTAGGTGAGGATTGCAGTGGAGTGGGGAGAGGGACATACACCCTGCTGTTAGCATGTTCAATGCCATCCTCATTGCAGACTGCATATATACCACTGTGTGGTTGTGCCTATGCTGTCTTGGTGGAATTACATGTGCAACAGATGTGTTACCTGCACGGGGCCATAACTCCATGTGTACAGTCCTGTACCTGTACTGCATCCTGACCAAAGGCACTGTGTGTTGTAGCCAGCCATGGCATGTGTATCACCCACTACACTCACTGGTGTGCACTGTAGAAGGCCTGCTGACACCACTACACCCATCAGCCATGTGGCACATGGACAAACACAACACAATCTGAACAGGTACTGGTGACAACAATACAATATTGTTAATTAAAGCTAGGATGCATCATGACTGCACAGCTACCCCTTCCAAGATATTAGCATTTCACTTTACTGCTGACAACATGCTACACATCATTCTATTGCTACACTGTTGTACAGTCACCCTGTGCATCAGAACCATGTTAGCCTGTCCCTGCATCAATGTTACAATGTCAGGCAGTGGCACAGGTGTCATCATATGTACAGGGTGTGTTGTTGGTTTGCCAGAGGCCTAGGATGAGCCATACAATTGACAATATGTGTGTGTGTGAGGGAGCTGAGTATTGTTATGGGCCACTGGTGATGTCGGGTGTGCAGGTATGTGGTTGCCCTAGGTTCGTTGTTTATGTGTGTATGTCTGCATGCACACAATTCCTCCATGTAGCTGCTGTATACAGGGAATTGTGGGACAGCTGCAGACTGTACCTGTCAGGGTTTGCAGTTCACCGTCTCCGGGTGTTACAGACAGTATCAGGTACAGAGTCAGACCAAGTATTGTCCCCCGAGTTTGACAGACATCCACTGGATCCAGGTCCCTACTGGAACTGGCCAGGGCCACGTGCACATGGTCTGCTCTGACGGGTTGTGGACAGCTCCGCCCACAGTGCTGAGGCTTGTACTGCCACTACGGGAGTGGCTGTGACTGTTTGAATGTCCAAGGTGACCTCCAGCTGCTGGTGTTGCTGGCATACGTCCACATGGCCATCACAACCGTCCTGCCCTGTCCTGATGCATGGACATGACATTTTGGATGAGTTCCAGTGTCTCACCCCATCGTCTATCCATGACCTTGGTGTAATTACAGATGGTACCTGCTAGGTCATGGATGCTGTCAGTTACAGTGGTGTGATGAGCCCTCTGCACCCTTAAACCCTGCCTGGTGTACCATTCCATTCATGTCTGTGCCTCCATGACAATCTAGAATATGTGTGTGGTTGAAATAGGGGTTGCATGTCTGCCAGCTGCATGATGTCCAGCAGTGCCCCTACAAGCACCCCTGCACATCTGCCTATGTGATACCCCACCAGACATCTGGCTATGGCTACTGTATCCTGACACATGTGCCCTAGATACCACACTGCCCTGGCCTATGCCAACAGTAGGCTGTCCCTCAGCCAAGTCCAATGGTGATGGGGTGTGTACAGGCAGTGTGACTGTGTACGTGGATGGTGTGGATACTTGTGGGCTGTCAATTGGTGGCCCTGCTGCAGCTCCTGATGACCCTTCCTGTGCCTCAACACACCTATCTTCATGGCCACTGTCTGTATCAGTGACATCTGATTCCCTGCGGGGGGACCCAGCCCCACCTTGCCACCTGTGAGGGGAAAACAGGGAACAGACTGTAAGACCTGTGCAACACCACTAAAAAGTAAATACACACACAGACACACACACACACACACACACACACACACACACACACACACACACACACACACACACACACATGTGAGTGTGCAGACTTGGCCACACACAAACATACACACATGCAGTCGACATACATGGCCACCCATACACTACACCAGACAGCACCTACAGACATCTCCTGCAACCCCATAACACACACAATAGCAGGTGATGGTGCAGTACAGTATCACACACATACCTGTGAATACACACATGTCAGCATGCATTACATGTGGGGCTGAACAGCATGCAGTGCAACTGTAGTCAATCCCCGTTACCAACATTATACATGGCTGTGATGCATGGCTTCTGTTTGTAGGTGATGGTCTTCCCCATGGAACCTACTTCACCCATGTCCACAGCATTGCTGTGCATCCGTTCAGCACCCTGGCATGTAGTGTGCACCATACCTTGTGGGTGTGCACACCATTGCAGGATGTGTCTCTGTGTGTCAGGTGTGTTTCTGTTGCTGCTCACAGCCCCTATGTGTTCCTGGATCATGTGTGGATGCATGTTTTGTGACTGCTTGATGTGTATACACATAAGTCATCATCTTTGGTGCATGTATGAGTGGTAGATTACCATTAGACCAACCACATAAACATTGTACTGTACTTATGGTGAGTGTAGAGACCATTATTGACCATGATTGGGCCCTGGTTGATGTTGCCTGTGGTACACAGAGGTTCATAGGTGAGTACTGTTCTATTCGTCCTGGGGCCTACATATGCCTAGCCACAAGGTTTCCCTGCCTTGCACCACCCACTAATGTTATTCCCCTGTGCCCCTGTCAGGCTGTGGCACACACATGCTACCCAGGGTGTTTTCCCCATTCCCCATCCAATTGGCAAGTGTTTCTGTCAAGAGAGCCAATGAGTAGCATTGCCTGACATGTATGGGTAGTCCATTCCAGAGTGTGGTGATTCCCCAGGACAGGGCCCTATCCCTCCAGTATGTTCTGTGTAATGTGTTGATTAGGTTTAGGACCCTGGAGCGTGTGTTAGCAGAGGGAGTGGGGTGAGTGGGATGATGATCTCCTCCTCAACGGCACTGTATGCAGGATTTCTTGGATGCGCCATACTCCCTGAAAGACATAATGATGGCAATATGTTTGAGCAACTCATATGTCAAGTTTACCATAATACAATACAAATATTAGTCTCCCGTCACCATATCAGCTCCAACATAATGTTCACACTATGCTACTGGTATGTGTCCGGTATGTGTACCATTGGGCCATATATTGTATTATACAACACCTTCTGCTATGTGGTTATAAACATGCTCCCTGTGGGGACACTAGAGATGCAGGGCTGTTGCAGGGTATTTCACCTGCATGC
Source organism: Protopterus annectens (assembly GCF_019279795.1). Taxonomy (NCBI): domain Eukaryota; kingdom Metazoa; phylum Chordata; order Ceratodontiformes; family Protopteridae; genus Protopterus; species Protopterus annectens. The sequence continues at coordinate 789,925,479 of NC_056736.1, read as the reverse complement.
CATTGTCACTGCCACTATGTTTCCACATATGCATGTGGTAGGCCTGCTATGTGATTGGTACACATCTTGCATTCTGTAGTATTGGGGATATCTATGCATGCTGTTGGACATGTTCTGGGATTGTGTGGGCTATTACAGCCCACATATTTTCCATGACAGTTACACACCAGTATGTGCAGGGGGTATTTGCCAGCAGGAACACCACTCCAACCAATGTGCAAATGTTACCAGTCCACATCACATCCATGGCCCACCATGGAAACTCATTTTATACTGCTCCATCACTACCTTCATGGGAAACCACCTCAGGGGATGGTGTGTCCCCCATGGAGCAAACACAGACATGTGTCTGTTACCCAGGTAGGTCATGGGTATTGGGCATATGGAGGTCCACAGTGACATGGGGTATGTACTACATCACCTGTAGGCATGCAGTACACATACACAAAGTTCAACATGCATGTCCCTCCTGCCCAGCACACAGGCCAGGTACCTTTATGTCCATGTAGATGCTGTCATGACTGTCCATGGGTGGCCAACATGTTCCCTTTATTCCCATGTGGGGGCTCAATGGCCTCCACATTCCAAATGTAACTACCCATCCACAGTGTTTAACCACCACATGTGCCATATACCAGCCCTGTATGCTGTCTTGTCTGTCACCCAACCAGACCTACATACCAATATGTGCCTAATACCCTTCACCAACATATATGCCCCACCATCCCATACAGTTGCAATGTGTTCCCAACATGGGTTACACACCTCACTCCACACTCCATCTTGCAGCCATGTACTGGTGTGTAGGTATGTTGTGTATTGCTGCATGGTGTTCTCTCACACATGCCATGGCAGGAAAAATGTATTGCCATTTATATATATTTATATATATATATATATATATATATATATATATATATATGTATATATATGTATCTTGATATATAGCTATATATATATCTATATATATATATATATATATATATATATATATATATATATATATATATATATATATATATATATATATATATATATATATATATATATATATATATATATATATATATATATATATATATACACACACACACACATATATCTGTCTGTATATATATATATATATATATATATATATATATATATATATATATATATATATATATATATATATATCTGTATGTATATATACATATGTGCATATATGTGTAGATATAATTTTGTGTTGTTTATATACTTATATAAATATATAACTGTCTGAGGTTCTGTACACATACACAGCTGTGAATATGTATCACACATATATGTATCTTTATGTGGGGTGTGTATGAACATCTGCACCACACTCATGTACCCTCTTTACTTTACAGCTAAACTGTTCTGCCTTGCTGCAACACAGACAGGTGTCACATGTGAACACAGACTAACATTCTGGAGGTATATATGGTGACAAACTTTAGATAAGCATATTATACTGCTATGGCAGTGTAGGCATGCTATGCTACACTCTAACATGACTGTCCTGCAGGTGGTATGGCCTCTCATCCATGTGCCTAACATGGCGGTATTAATACCCCCACAAGCCGTTGGCCACAGTAATTTACAGAACACAGATATCATGGGTCACATCCTTGCCATTCACTGCTGGTCTGCACATTTGACAAGTATGTCCCACTGCCCACAGGGACTAATGCTACTGTCCAGTGCAGTTGTTGAGCACAGCATCATTACAGGAACATGTACTGATGGCACATATGCATCCTTTCACAGTATACATCCTATTAATCTATGCCATATACTACATGCCAGTAAATGCATATCTGTTTCACATACCTGTTATGTTGTTTCCACTGTAACACAACCCTGAGCTTTGTGAACATTCTTGACGTTTTTTTTTTTCTCTCTCTCTCTCTCTCTCTCTCTCTCTCTCTCAGTCTATCCAGTAGAGTGATTGAGCTGGTTTGAATAGATTGCAGCATGCTTTTGTTGGTATTGCACATGATCAGGTCATGGCCTCTGCACCTGTCAGTGTCCACCAGTTGCTAATTGCATGCAGCCTGCTGTGTAGTACTTCAGATAACCACTGTCATGGCAACCCTGTACTATAAATTGCTGCCTTCTGTTGGCATTGTCCCTTCACTTTTACAGTATGGAAGACATCCTTCCTGTGTGTGGACTTCAGTGTTACAGACAGCAGGTAGCAATACCTCTTACAGGAGAACCTGCAGAAACAAGCCATATCCGCATTTGGGTAAGGTTCCAGACCTGCAGACAGAGTGAGTAGTGTTGTGTGCAATGTATCTTGCTGTTCTTACAGGGTTTCTGTGAACATGGTACTATTTCATGGAATGTTGTCTGTCTGCATTGCTCTCAACTGTGGGCCTCTCCATATGATAACAGGGTGATTGGCTGTTAGGTTTTGTCTGTGCACCACACAGGTATTGTCCCACAAATATTTGTGGCATTCTGTCTGTTGCGTGCTATCAGTACATAGCTACATCCATACATATTTCAATGTTGTATCCCTGCATAAGGGTATGCTGCAACAAATCCTGCAACACCAGCAATTTCCAGGGTGTGTAACAACAATAATGCAAATATGGCCCTATGTTCCTGCCTCTGTCCTCCACATTTATGCCAGTCTTTGTCCTGCTGTGATACAGGAAGGGTTGTTAGGTTATGGTCTATGCATTATTTACCATTAGCATTACTGCTATCATCCCAGTCATGTCCTGGACTCCCACACCAACCATTGGGCCATGTCGATATATATCGGGGCAACAGCTGGTGAACACATTTGTGCCCTTGTACATTCCTGAGGTAAGTGTGTGGTACACAGTGTTCCTTGCCCTTTTACAGCCTATTATGTGGCGGGGGGGGGGGTTCTATGCCATCAACCTAGGCTATGGCACCTTTCCAGTGATATAACTGTTAAGACAAGGCTCATTCAGTGTGATAGTGAGGTGTTAGGTTAAGCAACGATATGTACAAGATACTGTGACATTAACACAAGTGCTACCTTTGCCCCTAGGGTTTGACTACAGGGTGTAATTGGAGTCTGCTGAACTACATCTGCAATTGTTGATTGTTACGTATCATGAAGGCAAATCCTGCTCCTACTATTGTACTAATTGAAGGCCTTGGCGTAGACAGCATAGTATGGTATATATACACATTGCTTGCATCTACTGTTTTGTGTGGGCCTTGCATTCATGACTGATTACATATTTCAAACCTTATGTGGTGTCAGTACTGGCATACATTATTGTATAGTACAGGAATACAGGTTATCTGTGTATGCATACCTGTGTGACGTGTCATGTCCATTGATTTGTGGGTGGGTATATGTTTAATGTCAGCATTCTCATTTCTGGGAATGGTTGCCACACTACACATTTCACAAGTGCCAGTTCAGGGACTTGTGGCTGAGGGATATACTTTGCACCCAGTACTTCCACACTACTTCTACATATATATGGTTACTGATACCTTTAGTGTGTGTATATGTGTATGTACCTATATATATCTCATATAGCTATATATATATATATATATATATATATGTGTGTGTGTATCTATAGATATATACATCTGTATATATATATATATATATATATATATATATATATATATATATATATATATATATATATATATATATATATATATATATATATATACACACACACACACATATATATATATATATATATATATATATATATATATATATATATACATACATATGAACGTATATATATATGGCAACCATTTCATGACAGTCTAAGTAAAGCCTGTACTGTTACAAAGACCATGCATTTGGCATGAAATTGAGTCGGGATATATAAACCACAGTGCAGAGAAGGGGGTCACCGTCTTTTCTGTGCTGGACTATGAATAAATGTTTATTTAACATCTGTTAACCGAATATGCAGTCTGTTCTAACGAGTCAGGACTCCATTCAGTCATGACTTGAGCCTTAGAGGACAAACAACACAACTGAACATACTCAAGAATCATACCTCTCAACCTCTTAATGTAAGAAGTCTAGCCAAAGCCTAATATAATTGGGGGTGGGGGGGTTCAAAGATTGGGACATACTGGGATCAATTCAATAGCTCTGCTTCACAGAGGCCCAGTAAATTGATCAATGGGGTGGCGTGAACGACACACCTTGCCTAGGCTTATAAATGCCCTTCGGCAGATAGCCTAGTACCTACCTATGAACCTATTACATGTATGGTTATGCACAACCTATTATTCTACCTACTGTCGAGGTTTGTAGGGGAACTTTCATGTTATTTATGTCTGCAAAAGGAATGATTGTGGTACAGGGAATGTACTTCTACATATAGATGTATGTATGTGTGTATGCATATATATTTATAACAAACTCACTGACCTCCAAGAGGCGGTCCAATTAGAACCAGACCATCAAACCCTGACACGCCTGGATCCATATTTCATACCCAGGGATCCTCCACCCCACCCGAGTTCCACATACACACAAACCATCCATTCTCCAGTTGCTATCCCAGCCATAACACACCTCCACGCATTGCCCTGTAATTGTTTGTAAGGTAGACTTAGCAGGTGGACAATGTTACTCCCTCTGGTAGTATCCTACCTGTGGTTTGAGAAGCACTGATTTGCTCATTGCTGCCCAGCTTGAGATGACATAAGATGGCAGCACAAAATAATATAGGTGTTGCTGCTTTATTGTCATGACGTTCATTCTTCATATGTATATATATATATATATATATATATATATATATATATATATATATATATATATATATATATATATATATATATTATATCTGTACATACACACGCACATACATCTACATACTTATATACATTTCTTACACTGTTGGATACCTGTGCTGGATGATGTGTTTGTGATCACAGCAGCTGAATGTGTATTTGCCATAGCTTAGTAGAACTCACATCAACTGTAGTGTGCAGGGTGGGTGGTTTGCAATCTGGTAGTGCAGATTATTCTGTTAATGGCCACAACAACAGCTGTTGGAAACAGGGTGACTAAGGCACTGTAGAACATTTGTAGGCAGGTATGCACTTGTTTGCGCGAAGCACAGCATTACTAACCACTGGTTGCAGCGTCTTGCACTTAGCCTCTACATTGCTTCACCAGTGTGGTACTCGCATACTGGCGGCCAAACAGGTTTACACCTACTTGCTCCCGCATACACACACGCAACGTTGTGCATTTTGCCCACATTTGTCAACCGGGACAGTCGACTGTATGCTTGTCCATTGTCAGCAGTGGCCCGGGGTGTACAGCTCTACATTGACCTCAGCTATGTATCCCAATTAATACTGGGGTGTTCACATTCATAGAGGGTAACAGACATAACATAGCTATGTCCTCCATTAATCATGCTTAGTTTACGTTGAACTGTCAGTATTATCCACGCTTAGGTCAGGTTTACATGTCAGGTATGACTGTTGACATAGGTCAGTTTAAAGTGAGGCAGAAGTCCTGTTTCACAAGTCTGAGTAGGTTACATGCAGGCATTCTGGGTAGGTGTAGTTATTCCATACCTGTGTGGTACAGTAGAGGTGAATAGCTAGGGAGTAGGCAGGTAGGTAGTGGGGGTGACATTGTAACTGTATAAGAGCCCGTAGGAATAATTGGATGGGGAATAATAGGGAACGTATGTTGGATGTTGGGATATGTATGCGAGGCAGGACAAGAGGTGTCAGTATCACTAGCTGATGTAGTGGTATAGAGTGTGAGGTGGGGGGGGTTGCAAGGTGGTGAGCCTGTGCTGCTTCAGGTGTGCTTGTGGTGTTCCTTCATGTGTTAGTTACATGTGTCCTGTGGGACAGCTGTGATACTACATGTGGGTTGGGGTTCCAGATACTGGCAATATAGTTGGGGAAGAGGGTGTCACCTACATATACCCATAGACATTAATAGAAATGGAACAGGGGCCGATAGGTATGTGGTGTGCATGGGGCACAAAGGGGAGTGTTAGTAGAGGGATTATCCAGGGATGTGCAGGTTGGCTGTAGGGAAGGTCCACAGCTGGCCATGTTGTCTATGACATCAGCTGTGCATGTGCACTGCATTTGGTGTTTGTGTCAGACACTCACACACCTGGGTTGGGGTGAGGACTACAATAATACCTTGTGATGCCTATTACATCGGCTTACATGTCTACAGTGGGGTGTTGCTACCATGTGTTCGTAGGTGTTGTGTAGTGGGTTATGCAACAACACATATGGTTATACCATACTTAGCCATGTAAACTGGACTGTGCTGCAGTGAGACCCATATTGGGAAAGGCGTAAGCATGCCTGTCGACTGTACAGAATCCGCGGCCTGTCCAGAGTTTGCTTCATACTGTTGGTGTGTTCCTCTTACAATCTGCACCTGTCTGGCAAATACCTGGGAACTGGCACCATTAAATACAGAGAAGTAATTGGGTTTAGGACCCCACATCCTTCAGCCGAATCATGCTAATGCATAACCTATTATTCTATCAGCTTTCTAAGGTTGTAAGTGGAATATGTGCTTTCTGTCCCTATTTGTTCCCCCAATGGTTTAGGTTCTGTCCAGTGGTTTTGCTCTTAGGGGTTGAGAGGTATGGGTGTAAGCTCTGCCCAATTGGCAATGTTACTTAGATCCCCAAGGCTGTCCAATTACAACTGCGCTAGCCAACACCTGCACCCCTAGGCCCATAATTGCATACCCATAGTTCCCCCACCTGCCCCTCCTCTACAGCACTCATCCTTACTGTGGGTGCAGGTGTGGTCTAACCACACCACTACACACTGCCCACTCTCCACTTGTCAGGACCCATGTTGTACGTTGTGTCGACCCATGGGTCATCAGGTTTGCACACCCTACTGGTCCTTGTACGTATACAGCCTGGTTGGATGAATCATTACAGGGACTGACTCCGCTGATCATTAATTTTTGGGGTGTCCCACAAGGGACATTGATGTCTTTGTTTAAAGATTAGACTTGGCAGGTCTCTCCCACTGGTAGTATCCTGCCTGTGGTCTGGGAAGAAGTGGTGTGTTTACTTGTATCGTGTGTTTGTATGTTTCACCTGTCTAGGTGGGGGTAGTTGATGCTACGTGTTACACGTTTGTTGATTGGACCCCTCACCCCCATTTGCATGGGCCTGTGAACATATGCAATTCGTGACTGCTATATCATAGCCTAGCTGTTTACATGTGTATATTTACACACACACACACACACACACACACACACACACACACACACACACACACACACATATATATATATATTTATATATATATATATATCTACATTACTATATACAGATATATCTGTATATGTATGCATACATGTATATATTTATATATTGCTGTTTATATATATATCTAACAACATATGTGTGTATGGGTGTCTGCATATGTATATATCTATATGTGGGTATGTATATGTATTCTGTCTCTGTATGTATGTATGCATTTGTACTATGGAGAGGGAGAGGTATATCTCCATGTAGCTATGGGTAGATATACACACACATTCCTCTACATATATACATCTGCATCTGGTTATTCCATTCTTTGCCATGTAGATTAGACTTTGCTGCAGTGGGACTCGTAGCAGGTGTGGCTGCTCGTTGGGTGATGCCTCTGCCCAATGAACACTTTTGCTCACATCCCTGGGGCTGTCCTTATTGACCCACATCAGCCAACACCTGCACACCTAGACCCATAACTAGCTACCCATAGTTCCCCCACCCGCACCTCCTCTACAGCACCCATCGTTACTCTGGGTGCAGGTCGGGTCTGAACATACCACTACACACTGCCCACTCTCCACTTCATGGGACCTATGTCATACATTGTCTCAACCCATGGGTCATCAGGCTTTCCCACCCTTGTATTCCGGGTATGTACACACCCCAGCCAGAATGGTCATTGAATCGGCTTCCTTTGGTTATATATCAATTTTTGGGGTTTCCCGCAAGGGACACTCCTGTCTGTGTTCCAAGATTGGATTTCACGAGTGCACTGTGTAGCCCCCCTGGTTGTATCCAGCCTGTGGTCTGGGGAGCAGTGGACTATTTACATTGTTTGTAGGTTTGTGTATATGTTTCCTCTGTCTGGCTGGGGGGGGGGGGTCATGCTACATGTTACATGTTTCTTGCTCGGGCCCCTCACTTCCATTGGCATAGCCTGTGAACATATGTCATTCTTGTGTACTGTTTCCTATCGTAGCTGTATATCTTTGTATATCTACGCACACACACACACACACACACACACACACACACACACACACACAAATAAATATATATATATATATATATATATATATATATATATATATATATTTATTTCCAGACTGATTACCGGGGAAGTCCATTGGGCTCAGAGAGCCCATTTTCAGTGGAGGCCTGGGGAGAAAAGCTCCATGACAAAGAATACAGATTAAGATTTAAAAACAGAAACAATTAAGAACAAGTTATAAATATATGAATTTGAAGCAAAGCATAAGCAATTTAAACCATTGTGGAAAATCTTTCCATGTATAGAGTCATTTAACATACAGTCATGCATATAGAGTAAGAAGCTATTTACAATATTTACATAGTTAATTTCTTTGGGAATTAGCTTTGAACGGATATAGTAAGTTATATCATTTAGGAATACAGGGGGGAAAACCTACTGGGGCTAGGAGCTTAACAAAGAAATTAGGTAGGGTGAAAGCATATACATTTCCGTTTGGAGGACAGGTAGGGGAATAGCTGTGATTTAAAGTTCTCTCTGTTTGGCAGGGTTCTTAGTGTTGAAGGGAGAGAATTCCATTTCCTACCTTGGGAGTAAGAAAGAAGAATTTGTCCGGCAGGTCTTTTAGGTTTATGGATCATTATTAAGTTTTGGCTTTCTGATCTTAGAGTTCTATTAGGGGTGTAGGGTGGAAGGATGTTTGTCAGAGCTGGGCATTTTGTTGGCTAAAATAGGAGTCTGTGTGCAGTGATAAGTTGGAGGTAGTCTAAGTGGTTTGGGAGTTCTAGCCAGTTCAGAGATTGGAGAGAGAGGCAGTGATGGGTAGATTTGTTGGCTTTGGTGGCAAATCTGGAGATTTTATTGTAGCAGTTTTCAAGTTTAGAGGTGATGGAAGATGTCAGGTTTGTTAGTAGAGGGGATCCTTACAGTAGGGAAGGCAGAAGGTAAGTAGTGGCCAGGGTATGCCTAGTGGAGGTGGAGAAGAAGCGATTGTTCTGATATAGCATCACTAACTTTTGGTGAGTTTTCTTTATGTTTTGTTGAATATGGATGTCGAATCTGAGGTGTTCATCTATTGTAACACCTAGGAGTTTGGCGAAGGGGACCACTTCGATGGGGGAGTTGGTTAGGCTGAGAACTTGGAAGGAATTTTTGTCATATGAGAAAGATTTTGAGGGATGGAATAGGATTATTTTAAATTTGTTTGCATTGAGAGAAAGGTGATTTTGGTGCATCCAGTTCTCAGTAGTTGAGAAGGCGATTTGGGTTATAGTTAGCAGTTCGGGGAGGTTAGAGGCAGAGCAGACTAAGGCAGAGTCATCAGCATATTGAATGACTTTTGCGTTAGGAATAGTGGAGTGGAAATTCTTGATAAAGATGTTAAATAGCATAGGTCTGAGGACAGAGCCCTGAGGGATACATACGCATACGCACGTATATATATGTATATATATATATATATATATATATATATATATATATATATGGTTTACTATTAAAATTTTGAAACAAACTCCGTCGACTGTACTATTGTCGAACATGGAAGTTCGAAAATGGTAATATCGATGACAAAAAACAACCTAAGAACGGTTTTGACATGGGTCAGGATAGGTGTTCAGTGTTATTCCAGACTACAAACATCTCCCTTATCTCGATTCATGTTAAAACCCATTCCTAGGTTGTTTTTTTGTCATCGATATTACTGTTTTTGAACTTCCAGGTTCGACAATAGTACAGTCGATGGAGTTCGTTTTGAAATTATAATAGTAAACCTATATATATATTGCTGTATATATATATATATATATATATATATATATATATATATATATATATATATATATATAGATATATATAGATATATATATATAAATCCATGTGGGTATATGGGATGTATGGCCTTAACCTTAATTATCTATTGCTATGATGGCTTAGTGGTTAACTACTGTGACAATAGTGTACAGGGTCCTAGGTTTGAGCCTTGCTGAAGTGGTTTATTTTGTTGCTGGGCAGAACTTGGGCCATTGGATCCAGAGTGATTAAGGCACTTTACAGCTATTGCAAGCGGCTTTGCATGACAGTAAGCACTGCTAAATTCCAGTTACGGTTTCTAACACTTATTAGCTTCTCCTTTGTGTACTCTGAGTGGGCAATGCTTACCCCCGTGCAATTGCACTTTGACACGCTTACCCCTGCTTATTTGTGCTTAGACCTGCTTACTTGTGCCTTATACATTATAACACTAACACTTCACATGTGCATTTCATGCAGTACTCCAGTTCACAATTAATTGTTATTCTGTAGGTTATACGGCAAAATTATGTAAAATTATGTTCACATTCAAATTTCCCTTGGAAAATGATTTGTGCTGCAGTGTGACTCGATCCAGGAATGGCTGTTTATTAGGCAGATGCTCTAACCACTCCACTATTGCTGTGTTGCTTCATTTACATATATATTCTACATCTTCAGTGTGGATACTTTGTATATCAGACCAAAAAGATTGGATACTTTGAAGCCATCATAAGACTGGAAACGTTGGAGCCATCATTTTGCTATGGTATAACTGCATTCACAGCGTGGATCTCTTGTAAATGCATTTAATTTAAGTACTGGAAATGTATGCAAGTTTTTTGCTATATATGTTGCACTTTTAAGTTTTATATCATTTAACCACACTACCTATTCTCCAAGAGAACTTTACTTCATTGGCCATTGTTGTACAGCGTTTCATTTTGAATACTGTTTTTACTTGTTACTGATAGCTGTACTTTAGCATTAGGAGGTACCCTTTCTTTAAAGCACAAAACAAGTGGTGGTCAGCAAAAAGGGATCCTTGGATAAGATATATACACACAGTTTCCACAACAACATCCAAAGTATCACTCAATGGCTAATGGAATAATAACAGCAGGTTTATTGGTGAGCGCTTTCGTGATGTAGATACACCACTTCATCAGATCTATAACTGAACCAACCATTTAGAGATATTTTAAGACAGCAATGGAACTTAATAACAGTAAATGATGATACAGCTTCCGTTTTGGGCAATTATCCGAGCTTTGTATATAAAACAGCACCCAATATTAAAAAATTATTGGAGAAAGCGTCTAAACAAAAAACTGTACACAATACAAAGCTCTCGATGGGAACTAGAAAATGCGGTACCTGCAAGCAATGTTATGCCATAAATGAGATAGGCAATATTAAGTTAGGAAATATCAACAAGACTAATATTAAATGCAAAGCAGGAAATTGTAGCACCAAACAAGTCGTATATATTGCTACATGTTATGCCTGCAGCGCATTCTATATAGGCAAAACAGAGAGAGCCCTTAGGAAACGAGTATATGAACATATTTATAAGATAAAGATTAAATACAATAACAATGCACTTTATAAACACATATCCATATATGGTGAATCACATGGTTTTAAATTTGCCATTATAGATTATGTAGAAGTTTTTACTTATGGGGGAAATTGGAAAGCACTTTTAGCCATGAAAGAAAGTAAGTGGCAAATTTTGACTGATGTCATTAGGTCACCTGGCATAAATGAAAATATAAGTATTAAACCATTTTTAATCATGGCATAGATATATCATGGATGTTGCCATTGTATTTCGATTTTTATTGACTTGTTACAATTTCTGAGCACTAGTCATGCGAGTTTTACCATTTCACTATTACATATATTTGGAGTATGTTTTAAGATGAAGTTAGTACGTGCAGAGTGCATTTTATTGCATTTTATTTTATTTACCATAATCATTTTTATTTATTTACATTGTCATTATATTTATATTGTCATTTTTTATATCAGCACACTGGATCTGTTGAAATGCTTAGTTGTTTTTAGCATAGTAGTATGTATATATGGAGTTATTATGACTATGATTCTTTAAGAGCTCCATTTCCTTTTGAATTTTTGGTGCCAAAAAGGTTATTTAAATGTGAACAGGAAGTACTCCATTTTGGTTCTGAGAAGTCTGATTTTTAACAGATGAAAGCGCTAAACCTTATTTTCAATAAAAGAATCGTTTTTTATCATTACGAGTGGATTTAGCCTGAATTTTGGTGGAACACTAGTGTTGGCTATACGTGTGTTATACTCTGCTCGAGCTGTGCAGAAGTTACTATATTTTACCAGCGAGCCTTTTTCCTTCTACAGACCTATAACTGACACAACAGATTGTGCTTAAATACTCAATTAAATTAAAAGCAACCAATTATATTCAACATCAGCTGTTATACATCCCTTTCTTAAAAAGATACATCAAAAAAACTGAAACAGTCAAAAAATATACATGAAAAACATAAAAAGCAAACTTTCTTTAAAAATTATTATACAATTTACATTATCAAAACTTAATATTAAAAGGTTAGTATTTACACTAACTTTAGCAGACTATGTGTACATAAAGGATCAATTAAATACATTAAATGCTTTAATCTAGTTACTTCCTAGCTAGTGGTCTTGATTTTAACAGGGGTTTGAGGGGTACCCTATCATTCAGGCCCCTCCCTTTGACCGCCCTTAAACTTATTATCCATCTGTTCGCTGATGTTTCATTTGAATTCACTATATCCCCTCCTCGTTCATTTCATATACCATTTCAACTGCCATAAATCTAAAAGTTGATAAAAATAGCAACAACTGAGTAACAGAGCCCCTTTCCATATTTGTAGAGAAAAACCTGAGGCCAGTTGTTGATAAAAATAGCATTATTCATAGAGACTCTAGACAATTTCTACAGGATTTATTTAACTTTAGTAAGAGTGTTGATTTAGAGATGGGTGTAGTGTTGCTTGTCACATTAGATGTACACTCCTTGTTTACATGCATACCCAACATACAAGGGGTTGATATGTTATGCGAATATTTGATATTGGATAAAACTTATGAGGGCAGACATGTTGATTTGATATGCCAGCTAATGATGCTTATATTAGAGAACAATGTTATGATGTTCGAACACAGAATATATTTTCAGACAGAAGGCATAGCTATGGGCACTTTAAGTGCCAACAGCTACGCCCATCTAGTAATGGCTGGATGGGAGAATAAACATGTGTTATCACAGGACAGATGGGACCAATTGATTTTTTACAGGTGTTTTGTTGACGACCTGTTTCTGTTGGGGGGGGGGGTGATGAAGCAGAATTGATGAGCTTCTGTGATTTCATAAATGCAACCAAAACTTTTCTTGAATTTGAGGTCAGTTTCTCTTTTAGTGAAATGAACTTCCTTGACATTTGTATATATTGGGATTGAGATGGGAAACTATCCACAAGAATACATAGAAAAGAATGTCATATGAATCATTTTCTGCATAGGAGTAGCATGCATCCCAGACATACGTTCAGAAATGTAGTGAAGGAGCAAACCCTGCAGGTATCCAGACTTACTACTGAAGATAAGTTATGTGATACTGAGTTAGGAGTGCTGGAACAGACGTTTGTGGAGAGGGGGTATACTGACTTGAGAATCCATGAGATAATATCTGGTGCAGCAGAACTAAGGCACAATGAAGGGAGACCTTATTTTTCAGATGAAGGAGTATTAAGTGGAAGGAATCAGAAACATAGGAAGAGGGTAGATAGACATATACGTGTGCCAGTTGAGTTCTCAAGTGATGTAAAGGTTGTAACAGATGTTATTAGGAAATACTGGCCTGTCTTAACTCAAGATCCTGACATAGCATATATCGTTGGTGACAGGCCATATTTTTCCATTAGGAATAAAAAATCACTTAGACAACTTTTATGTTACTCTAATAATAAAGGAAGTAAGACTGAACAGGGTGGTAAGAAAGGTACCATTCCATGCCATAATTGCAACCAATGTAGATTTACTGACACAAGTTATAAATTTGCACATTCTGACCTTCATATGGAATTTAGATTTAATGTTAAAGCATATTGTAACAGTACAAATATTGTTTATTTAGCTATATGTGATTTATGCTCTTCCTTCTATGTTGGCAAAATCAACAGGAAATTTAGGTATAGGATAAGGGAACACATGCTTAAATAAAATCAGGAATTGTGACAATACTAATACATTGGTAAAGCATGTAAATCAAACAGATGCCACACATACTTTTAGATTTATGGCAGTTGAAATGGTATACGAAAATGAACGAGGAGGGGATATAGTGAACTCAACTGAAACATCAGAGAGCAGATGGATAGTAAAGTTAAGGGTGGATAAATGGAGAGGCCTGAATAATAGGGTACCCCTTAAACCCCTGTTAAAATCAAGACCACTAGCTATGAAGTAAATAGCTTGAAGCATTTAATATATTTAATTGACCCTTTATGTACACATAGTCTGCTACAGTTAGTGTAAATACTAACCTTTTAATATTAAGTTTTGATAATGTAAATGTTATAATAATTTTTAAAGAAAGTTTGCTTTTTATGTTTTTCATATGTATTTTTTGACTGTTTCAGTTTTTTTGATGTATCTTTTTAAGAAAGGGATGTATAACTGCTGATGTTAAATATGATTGGTTGTTTTTAAATTAACTGAGTATATAAGAACAATCTGTTGTGTCAGTTATAGATCTGATGAAGTGGTGTATCTACATCACGAAAGCTCACCAATAAACCTGCTGTTATTATTCCATTAACAGAAGCAAATGTATTGATTAAATTCTTAAAGAAAGTGATTTGAATGGTTAATGTTGACATGGAGATTGTTCTGGAAGGATGCAGAAGTTAGAAATTGAAGAAGAATATGATAGTAAGCAGAAAGAGGAGTAGTAGTTGCAGTGATAGACAATGATAGACAAACTAGCTACAAGAAGAAAGAAAGCCATTTAAAATAAAAAAAAAAATGAAACATTACAGAATACTGAACCATGAAATGCTGACACACACACACACACACACACACACACACACACACACACACACACACACACACACACACACACACACACACACACACACACACACACACACCATGACATTATTTTTGTTTTATTTTTCCATGCTGGCTAGATACAGCATTTTAATTCATGGCAGGTTATGGAAAGGGAAAACAGCAAGTCCTTGTAACTGCACAGTTACTTTTATTGTCTGAGTCATTCTTTAATGCTTAGTACTTATTTAATTAATTATTTTGTTTATTGTTTTTTACTCTCACCAAACTGTCACTTTTGATGAGAGTATGCAAAATGGTGGCTGTTTGTTTTTTCTGTTTTTTTGTCAGTCCATGATTCACAGCTGCTGAACTGCTGAGTATGCTGCTGCCACTGCTGTGAAGTCATGAACTGGATATTGGGTTCTCCTACTAAATTATTACTCAGTTGATTATGATTGGTTCATCAATCATAACCCGCTTATTATGCGTTCTAGACATGGATGACAAAAATTTCAACTCAAGAGCGAAGCTTGAGAGGTGAATCTGTGCATCCATGTCAAGAACACATAATAAGGGGTTATAATTTGTGAAATGATCATAATTGTCTGTAGTGTGTGGAGTTTTAGCTGCTCCATGTACTACTAGTTAAAGAGGAAGAATCACTAAGTGTTTTCCTGGCTTTGAAAGCTGAAAAACACTTAGCGATTGCGGTCAGAGAAGTAGTGTAAGGCAACCCATTATGTTTATACTTTCCTCCATACCTGTCAATTGTCTGGATTTTCACAGGACATCCAGATTATTGCTTTAAGTTTTTGGTCAGTTTCTTGTAAAATATGTGGTTTTCAGCAAACCACTGAGGGTTGAAAACACTAAATAATGGCATACATTTGAGTTTCAGCATTCACATTCTTCAGATTATGCAGGTGAAAACATGTCCAGTTATTCTAGCAACTCTTATTTATTTATTTATGTATTGATTGATTGATTGATTGATTGATTGATTGATTGATTGATTGATTGATTGATTTTACAGGAAGTTACGGACATGTTAAAGGTATGAACAGGATGCAGAAGCAAATGTTTTCTTCTGTTGCTGCCATATGCTACTTAGTGCTGGCAGATTTTACTGCCTAATATGGGATCAGACTTCAATAACTTTTACAGGGGGTGCTTAACCATTGTTAAGGTTGGGTCATACGCCATTCTGGCACTTAACTGATATGTCTTTTTCAGATATCAAAGGGTAATCAGCACACTCCATGCACTACATTTCTGTTGCAGTTACAATAACAGTTTAAATAACCTATGTGGTGATACTGCTTATTTGGCACTTTTCTGTATTTTCCATGTTTTATCCAAAAAACGTTAGCTGTTGTAGCTTGTCTACTAGCTTAATTTCCAATTGTGGAGGAACTGTGAATAACTGCAAGATATGAGCATTATTTATACATTGTACTGCACCTCTATCTTGAGAAGGGAGAAGTAAAAAGGGAAAATGTTGTGTCTATAAAATGTTTTGTCTTTAGAAGTGGAATCCATATTGTTCCAAGATGGAGCATGACAGCATAAACCTGTCTGAGTTTTCTTTCACTGTCCTTGTATTTTCTAAGTGTCAAAGTGAATAGTGTCTACATGAATAGTTCAATGTGGAACATCGGAACCTGTGCTTCATAAGGAAAGGCACAGATAAAGGGTCTGCATATTCGGGTCTACATTTAATGATCAAAACTTAAAGTGCTCGAACCTCCGATCAGTGAACATAAATCAGCAAAAGTTCATTTCTTTAACATTCACTTCTACTAATGTGTGAGATGGGGAAAGTAACAATTTGGCTGACATTTCCCCATCTCACACAATGCAGTGTTTCAAACCCACCCAGCTGGGCAGCTGGACCCCCCCACACCCCCCTAACTATATATA
This sequence comes from Protopterus annectens, assembly GCF_019279795.1. NCBI lineage: Eukaryota > Metazoa > Chordata > Ceratodontiformes > Protopteridae > Protopterus > Protopterus annectens. The sequence goes on along the minus strand of NC_056736.1, from coordinate 789,908,439 downwards.
CTAACTCCGAGATCACACTACAGTGGGGAAAAGGACCCATTTCCTGATGCCCTTTTCCCCGCTATAGTGCAATCTTGGAGTTGGTATATATAGTTAGGCAGGTGTGGGGGATGCAACTCCCATCTGGGTGGGTTTGAAACACTGCAGTATGTGAGAAGGGAAATGTTGGCCAACTGGTTACTTTCCTTGTCTCAAAAAAAAGAAAGCAATTGGGGAAACCCAGCAAACAGCTTTATTTATACAAATAAGCACTTGTGGCCAATAAATGTAGACTTCACCAGATAAAAGTACCAAAAGGCAAACACCCTTTTAAAAACCCCAGCAAACTTGTAATCACTAAACAAAAAAAAAATTAAAGAGACACAGCCTTATTGAATAATGCCACTGTAAATAAAATAAATAAAAAATATATAATATGAACAGATAATCATATCAATGTGAAATAATGAAATAAAATCATCTATCATAAGCTCTCATTTCCAACCAACAAGAAATACTGATAAACTCATTAAGACCTGGAGGAGTCATGGCATTCAAAAATATCTGCCATCAAAGTTCCTTTTGCTCCAACAAAATACCTAATCTGTCCATAGTTACACACATACCTGTTTAGGAGGCTGCAACCAAAAAAAAAAAAAATCAAAGGAAGATATTAAAGAAAAAATATATACTGACCCTGTCTCCAGGAACATTAAAGTAATGCAATAAATCATGATGATGGATGTCAACATCAATGCAGAGAGGATATTGAAACAAATAGAAAAGCAGTGTATAAAGTCATACCATGGGAAGGAGGATAGTATTGTAGAAAGGTGAAGCCTTTGCTGAAAACAAAATTGTATCACTATGAAGGGGCCAGATTCACGAAGGCTTGGACGGAGTCTTAGAGTAGAGTAAGACTCCAAGCAGCCATCATGTCTGATGAGCGATCCAGGAACAGCCTGTAGGGGCGTGTAAGAGAGCTCCTAAAACGGCTCTTACATGGACAGGGCTGGGATATGCAAATTACCTCAATTGCAGGTGAAAGGCATGCAAATGAGGTAGATTTGCAATTCATGAAACCCAAACCTGTCCGAGTAAGAGCAGTGTATTTGTAGAAATGCACTCAGTTGACAACTGAGTACCGTTCTGCAAATAGCAAAACGGAGCCATGACAGCTCCAAATACAGGTTGCATCCAGTGCAGGAAGCATGCCATTGGCCAAATATACGGCCATTGGAAATGTTTCCTGATGCAATATGAAAATAAATTTTTTTTTCGCCGATTTCTGATCTTTAAGCGTAGTGCAGCGCCGTGCAAACAGGCTGCGCTGTAAAACCCAGAATACTAAAAATTAAAACCCACAAATGTTAATGTACAATGCAAGGGAATGGCAGGCTGAAGACAACATGGCCATTGAGTAGAGGTTGCTAAGGGGGGAAGCTCAGTCTAAGAGATGTAACCAAGCATCAGTAGGCAATCCTATGTAAATGAGTGTTAGGATAGTGAATTGCAAGTTTACATAGCAAATGAGCACAGTCAGTGTAGTGTAGGAGTAGGATATGGGGAGTAACAGAGTAGAAGATAAGTGACATCACGAGGGGGGTATGTATGAAAGAAGTGAAGCTCATTGGAGCCGAGTGGCATGTGTCAGCTGTCATTTATACATCATGGAAAGAGGTGTGTCAACAGGTAGGCTAGGGAAAGCCAAGAAATGGAAGGTGTATGCCGTGGATAACACCAAAGTTTCTTGCTGAACGGATATGCGTGCGTGTGCACGCTTGTAAACCCGAGTAAGACAGAGTGCGTGCTTGTAAGTGTGAGTGCATGCATTTAAGCCGGAGTAAGCATGTATAAGGCTGTTTAAAGAGTTGTAAGCGCATTTGCACTGGTGTGCACGCGTGTTAACCCGAATAAGCAAGATTTAGTCCGTGTAAGCATGTGTGCGCATGTGTGAGCTGCTGTGCACGTGTTTGCACTTGTGTGCGTGGCGCTCCCCCCCTGAGGAAACAGAAAGGAAAAAGGAAGCACAACAAATAGTAGAAAGCTACCAGGGAGTACTAGCAGAGCTAGCAGGTGAAAACAATCAGAATCAGGCAATTACACAGGCAGTACACTAGCCCAGCCCAGCCTAGCACTTAAAACTCTGCAAACAACAGTCCAGTATGTTTCCCACAACAGACACTGCAGTAAGCTAATAGAAGTGAAAACTGACAAAACTGACACAAAGAAATGTTAGGGGCTGCCATTGCTGTTATAAGGCGACATATGCAACATGCTGAGGGTAGTGACAATGGAAATGCTGCTGGACAACCCACAGTGAGGAGACAGAGAAGAGTGTACAGGCCCAGGGTAACCTACCAGGGGCTACATGAGCTGGAGATAATGGAGCGCTATAGAGTGGACAGTGACCTCCTGCAGTAAATTGTTGAGCTGTGCAGGCCATGCCTCACACACAGAACCAAAAGACGGGGAACCCATCCCAGTGGAAACCAAGGTACGTGTTGGCCTAAGAATATTAGCAACAGGTACCTTCTAGAGACCAACTGGTGATATGATGGGGATATCACAGGCATCAGCATCCAGGGTACTACACCAGTTCCTGGATGCCATGTCAGCACATGTTGGTGATCATGTATATTTCCCCAATTCCGTGAGGTATTGGCCAGCAATATGCGTCTCTTCCAGCAAATAGCGGAATACCCTGAGGTAGTGGTTGCAATAAACTGCACGCACATATGCATCAAAGCACCAGCCAGCGAGCGGGGTAGGGTCTACTCCAACCGCAAGGGCTTCCCCTCCATCAACTGCCAGGTTGTGTGTGATGCCCAGGGCATAATACTGAATGTGTGTGCAGGCTGCCCTGGAAGCTACCATGATTCCCATATCTGGCATCTGACGCAGCTGTACCAGACATTTGCCAATGGGGACATCCCACATGGTCACCTAGTGGGGGATGCTGGCTATGCACTGGAGCCATGGCTGATGACACCCATCAGAAACGCACACACACTCAAACAGGAATGCCGTAATGAGGCACATGCAAAAACACGTAATGTAATAGAGCATGTGTTTGGGCTGCTCAAGTCACGGTTCCAGTGCCTGGACACATCTGGTGGAGCCTTGCAGTACTCACCAACTACATGTACCCAAATTGTCATGGTATGTGCTATGCTACATAATATGATCCTGCGAAAACAGCTGCAGCAGGACCAGCATAGGCCTGGGCCAAACAGCCCCCCAACATTACCAAGGCCATCACAGGCAGAGCGTGACTCGGAGGAGGAACAACCTGAGCCTGCCCCAGTAGGCAGAAGGAGGCATGCCCAGTATGCTTTGGCCTTGGCAAAGACGCAACACATAGCACATACACTGGTGCAGTAGGAACTCTGGAAATTATACCTCTCTCCGACTTGCACATATAGTAAAAGGGATGCCTAAGTTGACACTATCTGCTTTCAAACATGTACAGGAAGTGTAGTATGTGCATCCAACATAGGCAGCCCTGCAGCACCACCTAAGGCATGATTGCCATGTGTTAAGCAATATAAAGCAGTGCTAAACAGCATTTACCACCATGTAGTATATGCAAACAAAATTGCACACACCAACTAGCACAACTGTGGTCAATGTTCAGTAATATTGGGCAACGTCCAGCAATGTTGGCGAATATTGAGCAATGTCGGACAAGCCTGGTCTAAGTAGGGCATAGCCGAACAAAAGCCAACATACTCATATTTGCTTAACGGGCCCTTAAGCAGTCTGGTCTGCTCAGTATGAAAATATAAAGCAGTGATGGCCCTCGAACCTCGGATACTGTGCACTATAGCCAAAGTACTGAACCACTAAACCATGACAGTATTGCAGTGGTCAGCCTGTACGAAGGAATGATGATAAGTCTATGCAAAGTATTTCATGGAAACCCTGCAGGCACAGCATAATCCTTGTCAAGTTATGACACAAAGGTGAGTCCTGCAGTGAGAACAGAACCTGACTTCCAGCACACATAGTATAAATGTTAATATCGGTCATGTTCGCACACATCGACCAATGTAGTTGACCTCAGATAGCAACATACTGAAAGCTCACACTGGGCATGCTCACACACTTGAATAAATGAGACAAATGTCAGGCAACAAAACACGGAATGGCAGAACTGGGCATGCTCACACACTTAGGCCATGTCTGAGTACAGCAGTGGGCCATGCATATCTGGCAGTTGCATGTGTTAACCCAGGAACCTGTCACTATACAGCAATCCACCCTGTGCACACAGTCATATGACAACAGACACATCTATAATATAGTGGAAACCTGTCATAATCAAATATGTTCTGCAGATACTGAAGTTGTCCACAGAAACTGGTAAAGCAAACATGATAAAGACCTGCAAACAGTATCAGCAATAAACATTGTGCATCTTGAACATTAGCATAGGTTCAGAGGTCGATACTAGGCTATCTGCCCTAGGGCATGTACAAGCCTAGCCAGAGTGTGTTTGGCATTCGCAACCCTGTCAGATTACTACACTGTGTGTGTGAATAGTAGGTCACACAAGATAGCCCATGTATGTTTAGGCTAGTGTGCCTCTGTCTAGCAGGGACACAGAAGATATCCCAGGGGTAAACATACGATCACCCATACAGTCATCAAGATGTCTCCAGTAGGTGGTCAGTGGGTGGCTCTGCCTATGTGAAACTGGGAGTACAATCTGGAGTGAGTGGAGCCTCTGGGATAAGAATCTGTCCCACCACAATGTCCTATTAACATCTGTGCTGAGGTATACGTCCCTGGAGTGTGTAGCTCCAAGGGAGTCGGATATGCTGAGGTGGAGCATGTCCAGTAATTCTGGGTTGGGTATATCTGTAAACAACAGGCACACATCATATCCGAGTAGGTGGTAAGTGACTGAGAAGAGCTGGAGTTACTGCATCTGAAATGTGCATGGCATCTGTGTGAGTCCCTAGAATTGCTTGGTGAGGAACTTCCGTGGCCAGTACAGTTGCTGCAGGTGTCGGGTAAGGTACACCCCAAATGTGGCATTGTAACCAAGCATGGATGTGATGAGTATAGGGGCAAAATGACCTCACTCGATCTAGATGTGAAACCATATGGGATAAGGTGGCCCACATAGAAGGTGTGTCCAACCACTTTGGCAACGTGAATGTCAAAGGCGACAGTACGAACAAGTCATGTCCCCAAACCCCTAACAACTCCTACCGTATGTAATGGAGTACTACCTATGTGGTAATGTGTGGGCATGTTGTTATTCCCAAAGGGGATGACTATGCATCTAATGACATTTAGCTGTAGGCCATGGCTCAGGCACCAGTCATCCATCTCTGTGAGACCCTGTTTGAGTATGCATGTGGCAGCTGGAGAGTTGATCATGGCACCCAGTTTGCAGTCAAGTGCAAACATGTTCAGCCATATTCCCCCTGAGGTAGCCTGTACATCAGACAAATATATACTGAACAAGAGAGGTCCCAGGACTGAGCCGTGTGGGATGCCACGTGTAACTGGTTTATAGACAGATATGGCACCTGCAATTTTGACCATGTGGGTGCTATCCCTGATCCAGGTATCAATCTATCGTGTGAGATATGTGTCCATATTGACGCTGATGAGCCTATGCATAATGGCCCAGTGGGTTATTGTGTTGAAGGGTTTTGCAGGGTTCAGGTAGGCTGTGTGGATAGCCGTCCCTATGTCGATGGACCTGTTAGCCATTTAAAGAATACAAACTGGTTCAAGAGGCAAGATCTGCCCACAACAATGCTGAAATGTGAAGGACACAGTGTCTGTAGGTTCCCGATGTCTATGTGTATGAGTCCCATGACAATACGCTCCATAGCTTTACAGAACAGGCTACTTAGGCTTATAGGGCAATATTGTCTGTGGTCCATTGTGGCACCAACTGTGTGGAGCGGGACCACTCTTGCTGTATGCCATTCCTTGGATACATATCTTGTGGTAACTCCGATATTGAACAGTGATGTAATGTGAGGGTTGCATCTGTCATGATGCTCATGTAAGATGCAGGCTGGGACACCATCTGGTCACATTGATACTGTGATGTACACTTTGGGGAGGGCAGCACTCACCTGTTACTGTGTGATGTCAGGGAGGTTATACTCTGTTGGGATGAATAGTTGTTCCTTAGGGGGGATGGGTGGGAGACATCTGCACTGAACCGGTTTGCCAGGATGTTGGCAATGCCAGTGGGTTCAGGGTAGGTTTAGTCAGTATGCAGTAACTCACAGCATATCAGTGAGTGTCCACCCAGGTTCCTGACATAACTGAAGAAGGCCGTGTGATAGTCCTACATGTCTGTTGCAATTGTCTGGTAGAAGCGGCCCTTAGAAAAGTTCATGAGTGATTGTAGCTGTCTGCTAGCACAGATCACAGATGCCTTCCCAGTCTGGGATTGTGCTCTATCATGTAGTAGCTTCCTCCTGACTTTGTACAGCTTATTAATGGCTGGGGTCTACCACACAGGTCCCCAGCCATTGGAGTAGTGAGTCCTGTTGTTATCTGGGATAGCACAATCCATGCAGTCCACTAGGTGTCCATAGAATGTGTATGTAAAGGATGCAGCAGTGTGAGCCATATTTGACACTGTCTCAGGGTCTCTGAAGGATACCACCTTGCTTCGGTGATGTGAGATGTTGGCTCATGAGAAGTTCACCAAGATTACCCAGGATGGGTGTGTGGAGGGTATATGTATGTCCAGTGAGATACATGTATGTTCTGACCTTACCAATGAGGGGTATATCGCTGGTGTAGAACATAGAGTCCCCATGTTGGTGATGATCAGGTCCAATATGTATTCCCCCTTGTGGCTGTGCTGACTGGTTGTGCCATAGCATATGAGTCTACAAATTGTAGTGAATGTTGGGTGAGGGTGTCGGGGCTTGAGTAGTATCCCCAGTCAATATTTGTGTATATGAAGACACACAATATAATGGTGTCTGTGGTGACCTTCATATTCTCCGTAGTTCCCACAAAAGCCGAGAGTGGTCCCTGAGTTTGGGAGTGTGTTCTGTAGCAGGCAACAAACTGAAAGGCAGTATTGCGTAATGGTAGTTGTATATGTATGGTCTGTGATGCTTTGTGCAGTGCTCCTAACCCGGAGGTGTGTGTATCTGTGATGTATATGGATACTCCCCCTAGTTGTGTTGTCTGTTCCAAGTCTTGTTGTCAGACAGCATGGTATGAAAGATAACCTGGTAGTGTTGGTGTGCATAAGCAAGCCTGAACCAGGCGTCTGTCAGTGCAGAGATATCGCCATCCTCCATACTGAGGTGAGTCCTCAGTGGCCGCAATATGAGGTTAACATGACTGTTGTTGAGCAGCATTACCCTTAGTTTCATTTATCCTGTAATGTCTATGGAGGTGTGTTTGTCTTCTGAGCCCTGCTTAAAAAAGGCACTATGGTGGTAGCAAGAGCCTTTGCCAGCATTCCAAAGTCCAAGGGTGACAGGTGCAAGCTGTCCATAGTGAAGCTACGTGGCATGTTGAGCATGTCACCATAGGCTGACAGACACTGTATCCCCTATGAATTAAACAAATTTGTTAGGCAACTGTTAAATGTGATATGAGTGTTCGTATACTGTGACATCATACTTTGTGGGTGTAAGATGCTAGACAAGGTCAGGGTCATACTGGCTTGGGCTACATGATCAGAGTGTTCCTATATGTATCATGTCATGTGGTCTAGGGAGTAACGTCTGAGGTTATACACACCAGCATGGACAATGATGGTGCCAGTCCTGTACTTGCTTTGGAGTGACCAGACTGCCTGTGTTATGTGGCAGATCCTGGCACCCAACAGACAGCCCAAAGTGACTATTCCCTTGTTAGGCCTGGTGAGAGGTACGTCAGTGTGTCTGACAACAAGTGTCACCTATTACAAGTGTATTAGGTGTGTTGTATAGCCTGAAGGGCAGTGACTGTGTGGCACACTGACATTGTGAACTATGTGATATGTGGGTATTGTAGTGGGGTAGCAGGTGTGTGTGTGTCTGCTTTGGAGGTCTCTGCTGCTTAGGTAGAGTACATTTACAGCATCCGAGTTTGTCTATGTGTGATAATGTGGTTTGAGTGCTGTTGCTAGAGGATATGTGAGACTGATATGTGGTGTGTGTGGTTACCTTCACCACCTGATAGACTGTGCCAGTCATGGGTCAAGAGAGTTCAGCACCCTGTATGTCTATATAGGTGCATCTTACACATATATCTGAGTTTGTCTGGAGGAGGAGAGGGTTGTCTGTGTACATGAGGCAGATGTGACATTGTGTCAATATCACAATATCCACCAGCTGGACTGAAGAGTACACACGAAACCGACCACTGGACATGCCAGGATATTATCATGACATACTCTGTAGCCTGATCACAAAGGATCAGTAGGGTGTTAAGCGTGTAAAAGAGTATAACAGGGATTAGTGCTCATGTTCGTTGGTGTTTTGTAAAGAGTAGCTGAGAAGGAGTCCAGACTGAATCATGACACCTCCTTCAGCTATGTCATAAATAGCAATGTACACCCATATATGTCCTGAGTCAGGGCCAACTGTGCCCGAGTGACAATGCCGACATCATGACAGACAGGCCCAAATGTACATACCCATCTCCCACTGACAATAGTCCACATCATCATAACAGGAGATATCACATGTAGAATGGATGAGCAGCTACCCCCACTGCCAAAAGCATGGCAGCAAGTGGAATACATTCATTCCCATCATGTGTCATGCACAAACTACAGAACAAACTGATCATGCACCTGAACAGTCAGCTGTCAGGATGTGGAACTGTTGAATGTGTCACAGCTACATATGGCACTCCCCACAAGTGTTGGTGCACAACACACCATGGGAAGTCAAGTCCAGTATGCCTATGAAGTCTGATCTGCAAGGTCATGGAGTCCATCATGGTTGCAGTCATAAACAGAGCTATTGGAAGCTGACATACACACAATCCTATCATCTGTGGTATGTTCATGTGCGGATCATGGTTCCCAAACATGCTTTACTGTTTACAAGGCAGCCACACAGGACATCCATCAATGAACACATCTACACATGTGTCACATAGACTTTGAATAGCCATTTAGCAACATCCCAGACACATGTAGTATCCACAAAACCAACAAGCTGTGCATAAATATGTGTTGACATATGACGGAATGTCAATGTGTCCACAGATAGATCACACAATGTAAGGATTCTGAGGTTTGTGCAAGCTGTTGACACCTGCTGACCCACATGGACCATTCCTGGAATGGCATAAAACAAAGTGTGCACACATCACCATGTCCAGTCTGATGATGTCACCATCCTACAAATACAGCCGGAGAAGGGAAACCAGCCAGTAAAGCAAATAGCACATCGTGTTAATGCGTCGCTCTCTAGTATCATAACATAGTTAGGTAGGGGTTTGAATCCTGCAAACAGTGAGTGTGTGTGTGTGTGTGTGTGTGTTGGGGGGGTGTGTATGTGTGCAGTTTCCTTTGAGAGGTGTCCCCTTTTTGGAGACTGTGAAAACTCACTAAAAGAGGTACATTCCTCTTTGGAAAAACTGATGATGTCACCATCCTACAAATACAGCCAGAGAAGAGAAACCAGCCAGTAAAGCAAATAGCGCACAGTGTTAATGCGTCTCCTCTAGTATCATAACATAGTTAGGTAGGGGTTTAGGGTGTGTATGTGTGCAGTTTCCTTTGAGAGGTGTCCCCTTTTTGGAGACTGTGAAAACTCACTAAAAGAGGTACATTCCTCTTTGGAAAAACTGATGATGTCACCATCCTACAAATACAGCCAGAGAAGAGAAACCAGCCAGTAAAGCAAATAGCGCACAGTGTTAATGCGTCTTTCTCTCTAGTATCATAACATAGTTAGGTTGGGGTTTGGGGTGTGTATGTATGCAGTTTCCTTTGAGATGTGTCCCCTTTTTGAAGACTGTGAAAACTCACTAAAAGAGGTACATTCCTCTTTGTAAAGACTGATGATGTCACCATCCTACAAATACAGCCGAAGGGAAACCAGCCAATAAAGCAAATAACACGCTGTGTTAATGCGTCTCTCTCTAGTATCATAACATAGTTAGGTAGGGGTTTGGGGTGTATATGTGTGCAGTTTCCTTTGAGAGGTGTCCCCTTTTTGGAGACTGTGAAAACTCACTGAAAGAGGTACATTCCTCTTTGGAAAGACTGATGATGTCACCATCCTACAAATACAGCCGGAGAAGGGAAACCAGCCAGTAAAGCAAATAGCACGCAGTGTTAATGCGTCTCTCTCTCTAGTATCATAACATAGTTAGGTAGGGGTTTGGGGTGTGTATGTGTGCAGTTTCCTTTGAGAGGTGTCCCCTTTTTGGAGACTGTGAAAACTCACTAAACGAGGTACATTCCTCTTTGGAAAGACTGATGATGTCACCATCCTATAAATACAGCCGGAGAAGGGAAACCAGCCAGTAAAGCAAATAGCGTGCAGTGTTAATGCATCTCTCTCTAGTATCATAACATAGTTAGGTAGGGGTTTGGGGTGTGTATGTGTGCAGTTTCCTTTGAGAGGTGTCCCCTTTTTGGAGACTGTGAAAACTCACTAAAAGAGGTACATTCCTCTTTGGAAAGACTGATGATGTCACCATCCTATAAATACAGCCGGAGAAGGGAAACCAGCCAGTAAAGCAAATAGCATGCAGTGTTAATGCATCTCTCTCTAGTATCATAACATAGTTAGGTAGGGGTTTGGGGTGTGTATGTGTGCAGTTTCCTTTGAGAGGTGTCCCCTTTTTGGAGACTGTGAAAACTCACTAAAAGAGGTACATTCCTCTTTGGAAAGACTGATGATGTCACCATCCTACAAATACATCCGGAAAAGGGAAACCAGCCAGTAAAGCAAATAGTGCGCAGTGTTAATGCGTCTCTCTCTAGTATCATAACATAGGTAGGGGTTTGAGAGGTATCCCCTTTTTGGAGACTGTGAAAACTCACTAAAAGAGGTACATTCCACTTTGGAAAGACTGATGATGTCACCATTATACAAATACAGCTGGAGAAGGGAAACCAGCCAGTAAAGCAAATAGCGTGCAGTGTTAATGCGTCCCTCTCTAGTATCATAACATAGTTAGGTAGGGGTTTGGGGTGTGTATGTGTGCAGTTTCCTTTGAGAGGTGTTCCCTTTTTGGAGACTGTGAAAACTCACTAAAAGAGGTACATTCCTCTTTGGAAAGACTGATGATGTCACCATCCTACAAATACAGCCAGAGAAGGGAAACCAGTCAGTAAAGCAAATAGCTCGCCGTGTTAATGCGTCTCTCTCTAGTATCATAAAATAGTTAGGTAGGGGTTTGAATCCTGCAAATGCTGACTGTGTGTGTGTCACTGTTGGTCAATGCAGTGTGGGATTTGCTTATACTATGGTATGACATAGTATGATAACAACAGTAAGTGCATTGCACACATCAGATATCTGCATGGCAAATATATATGTGTACATGTCCCCTCAATCAGTACCTAGTTGTGAAGCCTGCATGCTACATGAATACATTTGTTTCCATTGACAGGTTGTGCTGCTGCTTCTCAGTTCGTAGGTCACATATGTATGTATGTAACAAGGCCGTCCACTGTCGTGTTCTGTGGCACACACACCCATGACAGTTACTTAAGAGTAGTATGAGTGAGGGTATATGCCTGGGGTATATGTCAGACATGGTCATACACAACAAAGTCTGCCAAGAATGGACAGTCTTTATAGGTGTACGACTGCCTTGTGGATATGCATTCAGGCCTCTAATGTCTTATGTGATACACCGTGGGACTCCACAATACCTATGTATATGTGGATACCAAGGGACACATGACATAACATGGGTATGTATGTACACAATGGTACCCAACATACATGTTGAGGGCTACCACCTGTGTGGTACTGACGGGATAGTATGTATAGTACATGAGGATGACTATGCCATAGTCAGCTTACTGCTATACAGCATGTATCAGACAACAGGTATCTGTCAGTATGATACCCTTGTGTAGGATATGCGTCCCATCCAGGGAATGCATTGTAGGCCAATCCATGCATTTCCAGATTTGGATGGACACATCCCTAGTGTGTCTGCATGTACCTAAGGGGGCTATATGACAAACAGGTGTGGTCACAGTAATGGGTGGCAGTCATTACCACTGGTTAGTGTTATAGTGTAGCACTGGAAGGATCCAATTGATACTGGGTTCCCTACTACTGTGTGTCCTGTGTCAGGACATCATCCAATGATTGCTTATAGTCATGCTGTTGAGGTTGTGTATACTACCAGACCACAACTCATTGACAGATATTAACGGTATCACCCACAGCATAGTGTCAACCCATGTCATACACATGTCTACCCATGTTAGTACATAACTGTAGTAGAATGCATATTGGCCATTGAAAGATGCAATGAGATGTTAACAATGTGTACGACAGGGTATGCCACATGTCCCATGTGTCCACTATGCACGTACATCCAGACAGTGCGCACCCACCATGTTCACAGATGTACACTTGCTAATCTGTACTGCACACATCACACACGTACTGTCCACACACTAACACATGCTGGCAACACATTACACTTCAGCCAAGTGGCACATGGGTGGATAATACATACTCAGACCTAACATTGGTGTAAACAATGCTACATTGACAATCAGAGCTTTGATGCATAATGTCTGCTCAGATATACCTACAAGGATGTAGTTACACTTCCTTGTTGACAACTTGTTATTATTGCTATACTGCTATAGTGTCACCCTGTGCATCAGCACCATGTTAGCCTGTCCCTCCGTCAATAATGTAGATGACAGGAGGTGGCACAGGTATCATCATATTCACAGGGCGTTATGTTGTTTGCCAGAGCCTGACATTGACCCATCCAATCGACATGTCTGTTTGTGTGTGTGTGTGTGTGTGTGTGTGTGTGTGTGTGTGTGTGTGTGTGTGTGAGGGACAACAGTACAGCATGGGCCAATGTTGATGTAATGTGTGTGTGTATGTGTGAGCCCTAGTTGTTTGCTTAATGTGTGTGTGTCTGCATGGACACAGCTCCACCATGTGGCTGCCATATACGGTAGTTTGTGGGACAGCCACAGACTGTACCTGCTAGGCTGTACAGATCACTGTCTCCGGCCATGGACACAGTACCTGTGCTTGGCAGGGGTTCTATGGACAGTATCGGGTACCAACTCTGACTGGGTACTGTCATCAGAGGCAGAGGTATGACAACTGGACCCATGTCTCTGCTGGGACTGGCCAGAGCCACGTGCATGTGGTCTACTGGGACAGTCAATGGACAGGCCAGCCTCAGCATTGCTGTAGCTGGTACTGCCACTACAGGAGTGGCTGTGAACTGTGGGCCATCTGCGACCACTGCCAGCTGTTGCTGTTGCTGGCATGCGTCCACGTCAACGGTGCAACCGTCCCGCATAGTCCTGGCTCAAGGAAGACATGTTGTGGAGGGCATCTATTGTCTCCCCCCAACATCTATCAATGACCTCGGTGTATGCCCAGATGGCACCAGCAAGGTCACGGATGCTGTCATTGATAGCGGTGTAATGTTCCCTCTGCGAACTAAGTCCCTGCCTGGTGTACCGTTCCATACGTGCCTGAGCCTGCATTACAGCCCGGAACATACTGGTCATTGTAAGACCTGTGAGGGCATGCCTGCCAGGGGCAATACGACCAGTGGTGCTCCCCCGAGAACCCCTGGACCTCCGCCTATGTGGTACCATTCCAGGTCTATGGCTATGGCTGCTGTGAGGGGATGCAAGTGCTATGGGTAAAACACTCTCCTGGTCAATGCCAACTGTATGCTGTCCCTCACCTATGGCCATTGGTGGTGCGGGATGTATTGACAGTATGAGTGTGCACATAGATGAGGTTAAACGCTGTGTACTGTCGATTGGCGGACCAACGACAGACCCTGTCAAATCTCCCTGTGCCAAAATACATGTGTCATCATCACCACTATTCGTGGCAGTGGCTTCAGGTCACCTGCTGGTTTCAGCAACCCCTAACTCAGCACCTGTGAGAGGAAGACAGGAAACACACTTTACGGTCTGCACATGCACACATGCACACATGCACACATGCACACATGAACACATGAACACATGCACACATGCATGCATGAACACATGCACACATGCACACAGGAACACATGCACACTTCTCACTACAGCAAATACACACACACAACAGCAATCCAAAATATACTCAATAGTGGTTGGAGGTGGGTGACAGTATCACAAGGCAAACAGTCACGTCACATGAGTCAGCATGCAGAATATGTGTTGATCAAGTCCATGCAGTGTGAGTGTAGACAGCCATAGTTAATGACAGTGTACATGGCTGTGGTGCATGTGTGTACATGTTCAGTGATTGCCTACACCCTGGAACACAATGTGTACAAGGACACGACATTTCTGTGCAGGTATTATAAGCTCTGCAATGTCCTGTGCACCATCACTCACAGGTATACATACCATGGCTGCATGTGTTATCTGTGTGTCACATGGATTTCCATGTCTGAATGCAGTGTCTGTGTCTGTAGCAGATAATTGTGGACACAGGTATAGCACATGCATGCTATGTACACACACGGGATGAGTGGTGCATGTATACGTGATGGAATACCAATCCTGGACATGGCCATTGTACAGTAGTTATGGTGAGTGTGGGTCATATTCCAGATATGCCAGTGCCAGCCATGACATTGCATGGTACATGACTGCAATATTCAACATCACACATACCCAATGTGTGTCATGTGACCTATATACCCAATATCATTCCAGGACAAATATGTGTCACTTTGTACAGAATGCGACTGCTATGCATATTGTGTATAGTTGCATATGTTTGCAAACACACAACATGCTATGCATAATGTGTATAGGTGCATATGTGTGCACACACACAACATGGAGGTGCAAAGCAATGACAGCTATGTGTAGTACTGTGGTCACTGTAACTATATGGGGTGTAGTACCATTAGCCATCATCATCATGCATCATGTGGTCACTCAAGGCCACTAAAGTGTGCTAGACCACCGCCTAGCATGCTGTAACTGAACCGCAGTGCTGCGGCTAAGTTCACAATTACACAGCCACATTGCACAAGGGTGTGTGAGGTGCCCAATAGGGAGCATTGCCTAACATGACTGTGTTATGTGTTGAAGAGTGTTCCACAGCCCCATGCTAGGCCCCTACCCCTCAGGTATATTATGTGTGGTGTGTGGATGACATGTGGAATACTGAAGTGTGACCTGGCAGCGGGTGTCCGGTTACACTATGTGTAGCATGTTGAGGTGTACTGCATATGACAAACGTGTTATGTTGTTTACATGTGTGCCAACTATGCCTATCCAATGTGCAGTACAGTGTTGCCACATTTGTGTCTGGTGCTCTGTGTATTGCATGTGATTGAGGCAGCTACTGACTTTGCTGAGATGTTTAACGTCTCACAGCAAACATGCACAGCATGCCTTATGCGTAGGTGTGTTATGTGTACATGGCCTACACCTCACCTATGACATGCACATTTCAATACTAATTTTAAAGCGTTAACACACTCACCAGCATGTATCGTCTGCCCTGCTGTCACACCAGAGGGACCTACAAGAATATGACACAGTTTGTCAGTGGCTACAACTGTGGCATTGCTACTGTGAGTGTGCTAAACTACAGTAGAACAACAGGCATAGGTGTATGGATACTATTCAAAATATCAGTATTGCACACAATAGGCAGCACAACTGCTAAACACAGTACACATCTCACATATGCATAATCTAACAATACAGGTAACAGTAGTCTACAGCTAGGGCATGTTACCTGCACGCTCCATGTCACCATGCTGGGTGGCTCTGGCCTCCATGATGACACATGTGTGATGTTGTTGCTGCTGTAGGCCAGGAGCCACCACACTTAGGAGCAGTTCCTCCACTCTGGTGCGGGGGGGGATGTATGGCCACCCCACCACCTGTGGCAAGCTGTTGTCTATGGATATCAGACGCATGCCGCTGGACATGTCTAATTAAATCACTGCAGTGATGGCGTACCTGCTCATATGTCCGGTTATGCATGCCTATGTCATTTACCTGACTAACAAGATCTTGCCACAGTGCAGTATGCTCATGCTGGTGCTGGCTGGCCCTGGAAAAAGCAGGGTATAGTGCTGAACCAGGCTGTGGTGGATTTCCTGTTACTCTGCGGCTGTGTAGGAGGGATTCCTTTGACGAGCCATAAGCCTGGAAGATGAAGAGCTAAACCCAAACATAAAACTACTGTTCAATCTCAGCCTTACTACAGGATATGTGCCCAAAGAGTGGCGTACAGCAACAGTGGTCCCTCTCCATAAATGTGGTGCCTCAATGGATCCTGGAAACTATCGCCCCATAAGCCTGACTAGCTTGGTCTGCAAAGCTATGGAAAGGATCATCATGGACCTCATAAATAAAGATATTGGGGACCTACAGACACTGGATCCTACCCAGTTCGGCTTTTTTAAGGCAGATCCTGCCTCTTAAACCTGGTTGATTTCTTTGAAACAGTCACCAAGGCCATTGACGAGAGGGGAAGGTGGTCCACACAGCCTACCTGGACCTCGCAAAAGCCTTCGATACAATACCCCACTCGGGCATTATAGATAAGCTCACCAGCTAAAATATACACCCCTATGTCACTAGATGGATTGCAAACTGGCTCAAGGACAGAACCCACATGGTTAGAATTGCTGGAGCCATGTCAGACTCCAAACCAGTTACAAGTGGTGTCCCACAAGGCTCAGTCCTGGGACCTCTCTTGTTCGGTATATATTTCTCGGAGGTACAGGCCAACATGGAAGGACTGTGGCTGACAAAGTTCGCAGATGACTGCAAACTGGGCGCCATAATCGACTCTCCAGCCAAAACAAGCATCCTCCAAAAGGGCCTCATAGAAACAAACAACTGGTGCCAGAGCAATGGCCTCAAGCTAAATGCCAAAAAGTGTATAGTCATCCCCTTTGGCAAAAACAAAGTGACCACAAATTACTACATAGGTGGTAATCCATTAAGTACAGAAGAAGTAATTAGGGACCTGTGGACCCAAGTTGATAGCAATCTCTCATTTGACAACCACGTGGCCAAAGTGGTTAGTAAAACATTTTATATAGCCCACCTAATCATGAAGGGATTCACATCTAGATCAGGGGAGGTCATTGTGCCTCTTTACTCATCTCTCATCAGGCCCATAATTGAGTACAATGCCCCTTTTGGGATGTACCTTACGGGACACCTGCAGCAAATGGAAAGACCCCAAAAGTACCTCACCAAGAGGATCAAAGGGCTCAAACAGATGCCATATGCTGCCCGGTTAAAGAAACTCCAGCTCTACTCAGTGGCATACCGCCTGTTCAGAGGCGATCTGTGCCTGACGTATAAAGCCATGTCCAACCTAGAATTAATGGACATGCTGCACCTCAGAAAATCCAAATCCCATCGAGCCACGCACTCGAGAGACTTGAACCTCAGCACTGAAATAAATAGGACATGCTGGAGGGACAGATTCATAACCCAGAGGCTCCCTTCACTCTGGAATAAAATCCCAGTCCAGGTTAGGCAGAGTCCCTCATTGACTCTCTTCAAGAGGAATCTTGATGAGTGGATGGGAGATCATAGGTTTACCCCTGGTATCACTTCTGTGTCACTGTTAGACAGAGGCACAGTATACTAACCTTAAAAAAGGGCATAGCAAAATAAATTTAAAATGGGTGGCGAAAGCCAAACACATTCTGGCTAGGCTTATAAATGCCCTAGGGCAGATAGCCTAGTATGAACCTATGAACCTATGAACCAATATGTGTGAGCAAGTCGTGTGGCACACTTAACATTATACAGTACAGATATCAGTTAACTGTCATATATAGCATCTGTTCTTTTTTCAGAGGATACACACATTCAATACCACATATCAGTGCTCAGCCCACAACTGGCTGACAGTGCCTGCCACACTCCATATAACAAACCAGTATACACCTGTACTCAGCACACTGTTTGGGATCCAATGCACAGCCTCACCACGGGGGTACATATCAAGCTAATGCATGAAGAAATATGTCATTCATTGCAATGAATGTGAAGTACAGTTACAGTATAACCAGTAACCCACCCTAGTCTTTGATGCCATATCCCTACCTAACATATGTGCACAGTTGTTAATATAGCTGGCATACTGCTGTAACAGAGTATACATGTTGCTAGGTACACATGCAAACCCTGCAACACACATGTGATTGCAGACATAGTACAGGCATCATTACACACACATCAGACATTCATACAACACACAAATGTACGCTGATACAGATGAGCATTTCCTGTGTACCTTAGAGTACTGTGTGCCCCTACTTACAGATACTTATGCCTGAGGTATGTAATCTGTGCAGACTACAGGAAACACACAAGACAGTGTTACCAGGGAATGCGAACATACACCATACTGTGCTGTTTAGGCCTACAGCTTCAGGTAGTACAACAGTTCAAATGTCAGCTGGATTCACCAGCAGTACCACTTACTGAGCATACATGTATTGCTTCAGCCTACGATGGGACACCACAGTCGTACACAAGGAACTATGTCACAACATATGCCATCCTACTATGTCTGCATCCCAATAACTGACACATCTTTCTCTGGCCTCACACCTAGGACACAAACGACCATGACAAAAACAACCTCACACTAAGTTATCACACCATTACAGACCTTGCACACATTCACTGTCACACTCATTCCACCTCACATAGCAGGTATTGCACTGAGTACATCTGTGTGTGCATTGTGTCATAGGTAGATAATACGCTATTGGCCCTAGGGCCTACAGCATCCTAGCCATATGTTACCCTGGCCTTTGGCACACATGTAATTTGATTTCACTTGCTCCTGTCAACCAGATACACAGAGGTAATTCCCAGGACGTGTAGCCTATCCCCCAGACAATCATCAGGGGTATGTATGACATCTGCTACTGAGGAGCCTTCTTTGTTAATGCTGGGTGATTTACTCCAGAGTATGGCATATTTCACAATAGGAGCCTATCCCTCCAGCATGTGCTGTTTAGTGAGGTGGCGGGGATTAGGGACCTAGGCCGTGTAGCCCGGTGGGATTGTGAGGTGTTGACATGGTGGTTGTCTGACTGCTATGGGTGTGACATACCTCTGTATGTTCGGCAGAGGAATCCTCTGGGTGGCCGGTATGCAACTACTACGGTAGCTGTGGTTATGTCAGTCAGTCTGCATAGGGTATGTGTTTGAGGGCAGTATTACTCTTTGTGAGGTATGTCTGTGGCCTTTCCACTTGCTGTATTTGTCATGTGAGGTACATACCACATGGGGCATTGTGATGAGTACAGGGGAACACTGACCTATATTTCCATACATGACACAACATTTGTGATGACACGTAACGCATAGACAGATTACAAGACTTGTGTGGCACTATGAATATCAAAGGAGAGGCTACTGTCCACCTGTGTCCCATGTTCCCTTCTGACACCTTCAGTGTTAGGCAGGCAACCACCTATCTGGTAGTTAGTGGGTAAAGTGTTTTGGAATGGGGTATGACACTGCAGTATCAACACTGGTGTTCAGTCCATGCCTTGGTCACCAGCCACCTGTTGCAATACGTCTGACCCCGTATCTCCCTCACTCACTATATATATAAATATATATATATATATATATATATATATATATATATATATATGAATATATATATATATATATATATATATATATATATATATATATATATATATATATATATATATATATATCTATATACATATATACATATATATATATATATATATATATATATATATATATATATATATATATATATATATATATATATATATATATATATATATATATATATATATATATATATATATATATATATATATATATATATATATATATACATATATATATATATATATATATATATATATATATATATATATATATATATATATATACACATATATATATATATATATATATATATATAGATATATATATATAGATAGATATATATTTATATATATATATATATATATATATATATATATATATATATATATATATATATATATATATATATATATATATATATATATATATATATATATATATATATATATAAATATATATATATATATATATATATATATATATATATATATATATATATATATATATATACATATACACACATACTTGTTAACATCCATTGCTGTACATATACATGCACATATAGCCACATATACTGCCCACCTTTCATGGTGGGAATATCAATTATGAAACAGTTGTGAGACATACAATTATGTAATAATATTGCACAGTGTTGTGCAGAACGCATTTCTCTGTCCTCAGGCCGTATAGCTGTAGCAGACCTCACTGGCTGTAACTCAGTCCCACAGCATTTAACCACCACATGACATATACCTGCACTGCTTGCTGTTTTCAATGCCACACACTACAGCCTACATAGATATGTGCACATAGCAACCTTCAACTACATATATATGTCCAGCCTTCACTAACAATTGCAGTATGTCCCTTGCCCTATGCACATCTGCATATACATATAGATATGGACTGCTACCATATATGGAGGGTTCACAGTATGTAGAGTACCCTTCAGACACATCATTCAGATGCCAGCAAATACACCTCTGTTACATACCTTACCTTTGTATTTCTCACCTCTGTCTGTTGTACCTGTTGACGTGTATTTTTTTTTTTGGTTTGGTGTCTCCAACTGCCTCTGTTTGTTTGTCTGTCTGTCTGTCTCTGTCTGTCTCTCTCACTCTCTCTCTCTCCAGTTGCTGCAATGATATGATTGCATGTGTGGACAGCAAGTTCAGGCTGCTTTTGTAGGTATCCGCACATGTGCATGTGATGGCCTCTGCATCAATTGGTGCCCACCATTTAGTAATTGCATGCAGCCTGCTGTGTGGTAATTGCAGTTCTCACTGTGATTTCAGGACACTTCTATAAAATGATAGGTTAGGTAGGCATAGGCCTTTCAGTTTTGCAAGGTGGGGACCATGCTTGTTTGCTGTGGACACTGTTGTGTCAGTCAGAAGGTTGGTATATGTCTCATATCTGAAGCTGGGTTGTAGCCAGTGAAATGCATGTTGTACTGATACCTGACTGTTGCTTCTTCCAGTACACTCTTCTCAGTGTGTAAGTTTACTCACACCTCCTAATGCTAACACTGGATACATGGGAGTATGTACTTTCTTTTGGAATTAGGGAATTAATTGGCATACAACAGTAGTTATTGCAATGTATTCCAATGGCTTTCCTATTTCCCCTTTACATTCACTCCTTGTAATGCATGTTATATTTCTTTCAGCACCAAGTTATTGTATGTCTGCTGTGGCTTAGTGGTACAGCATGCAGTCTGGTGAGGCCAAGGTTTGGGGTTTGAGACTGACAAGGGTATTTGATTTTGCT
Source organism: Protopterus annectens (assembly GCF_019279795.1). Taxonomy (NCBI): domain Eukaryota; kingdom Metazoa; phylum Chordata; order Ceratodontiformes; family Protopteridae; genus Protopterus; species Protopterus annectens. The sequence goes on along the minus strand of NC_056736.1, from coordinate 789,886,904 downwards.
GCTGAGCAGTACAAGGGCCTTGTCATACAGAGGGACTAAGACACTTTTAAACAATTGTAAGTGGGTTTGCGTGGGTTGGCGCGACCCTTAGCGATGCTAAGCTAAGCTCAGCTTAGCTTATTTTATGTTAGCAATACTAAGCTAAGCTTAGCATAGCTTATCATATCTTAGCAATGCTAAGCTAAGCACACATGTGCACACTGGTGCAAACACGCTTACTACTGTTTACAAGTGCTCACTCCCACTAACCCCCGCACTCATTTCTTTGACAGAAAAGTAAATGGGGAGATAGGAATGTGGTGATAAAGGGTGCACAAAGAGGGGAAGACAGTAGGGAAACCAGCTTGGGATGTACACGATGGGTGTGGAGAAGGTCCATAGCTGCCCATTTCTTTACCAGCAACAGCTGTGCATATGCAATACATTAGGTGGGATATTTGAAACCTTCCACCCCTGAGAGAGGGGTGAGGACAACTAAGTATGTTGTACTACCAGTTATGAATATCAGGCGCATGCACTGTTTGTGAACTGCTATACTGTCATTAGTACGTTATTCACTTCTGAACAGTTTGTGGTTTGTTTGTGTTGACATTAGCACAGTCTGCTCAGGACAACTGGACATATTTCTGTACTGTGTATGCCTACCTACACCCTTGGTTGTGCCTGACTACATGGGTATATAGTACTTTGGGTAGGGGTGCAGAACTGCAGAGTGCATTATTTATTATCGTGTGATGTTTATCTTACTGAACATGCAGAGTTGCTGTGTACCTGTAAGTCTATGAAGGCTTGTAGTCTGCCTGAGTAGCTCCCACCTGTGGACATATCCAGAAGGTAGACAGAGGTCAGCCTAGTATTCTTTGACTGTGCACCACAGCAGCCATTTCAGCACCTGAACAATGGCATTGTCACAGGTGGTTGCTAGCAGGACATGGCTACATCCTTTGATATTTCTGTGTTTTACTTCTACATAAGGGCATGCTTGTGAGATTCATTCTACAGCTATTTGCAGAGTGTGTAACAGCAGACAAGCTGATATGCCTGTGTGTTTCTGACTCTTCCAGGCCTCAGATACTCTCACGTATATATTTGAACAGCCTCAGGGAAAGGTACATATAACTGGGTTACACCTGTGATATAGTTCAGACATTTTGCAGTTCAGACTTTGGGGGATTCAGAGCATATCTATTACTACACCTTTTCTGACGTGCAAGCGGTGTCTACTCTCACTTATTGACATTTGTCATTAAGTGAGATTCAACACCTTTCTGCCTACTGTTAGTACATTTCACAGGGAGTCAGAGGGGCACAGCTAACATTTGTTTACAAATCAGGGTCATCACTGTAGAGCAGTCACTGTTGGGAGGTCTGGCCTGTGACCTATGCAAATATGCCAGTGTATATCCTGCTCTGATACTGTGTGGGGTTTGTAAGCTGCTACTGTAACCTTATTCCCTACTAGCATGGCTGATTCTCTTTTCACAGTCATGTCATGCAATTCAATAACACCTGCTGGTTAAGGCCCACAGAACAAGATTTGTGTTATGCCATTCCTATTTTCCCTTTACATTCACTCATGGTAATGCATGATATATTGCTTTCAGCACTAAGTTATTGTATATCTGCTATGGTGAAGTGGTACATCATGCAGACTGGTGAGTCCAAGGTCCCGGGTTCGAGACTGACAAGGGTATTTTATTTTGCTGCTGAGCAGTACAAAGACCTTGTCATACAGATTGACTAAGGCACTTTTAAGCAGTTGTAAGTGGGTTTGCGTGGGTTTGCGCAATGCTTAGCAATGCTTAGCTAAGCGCACACAAGCTCACACCTGCGCACCCCCGCTAACTACTGCTTAAAAGTGCTTACTCCCGCTAACCCCCGCACTAATTTATTTTAAAGAAAAGAAAATGGGGAGAGAAAGTGGTGAAAAAGGGGGCACAAAGAGGGAAAGACAGTAGGGAAACCAGCTCGGGATGTGCAGGTTGGGTGTAGGGAAGGTCCATAGCTGCTCATTTCTTTACCAGCAACAGCTGTGCATATGCATGAAATTTGGTGTGAAATTTGAAACCTTCCACTCCTGAGAGAGGGGTGAGGACAACAAAATATGTTGTACTGCCAATTAGAAGTATCAGTTTACATGTCCAGCGGACATGTGTACGAATTTTGCAGCTATGTATGGGACGTAATTTTTTTGTGGGAACAGATTGCCCTTTTTTATTTTTTTTTTCAGGTGAGAATGGAATGTGAGGTAGAGGATGTAGGTATATTTGGGGAGGTAGGTTGGGGAGGTAAACAGACAAGACAAACAAGATGCATACAGGGGTGGAGTTTGACACATGGGGTGGGTGAACACAATTGATGGGGAAGGTTGTTTGGAAATCGCAAGCCCACGAGCCCACAGATGGTAACAGTGGAACTGAGATTCCCCACCCATGGGCAGTCACCACTGCACCTTCACAGTCCCGAGGGTTGCTGTGCTGGGGGCTGAGTAGGACGGGCAGGCTCACCCGAGAGATGCGCCACTCTCGTCTCAAGCTGGCATAGGGGATCAGCGACTGAACGCTAGATCTCCCTACGCACCACAGCCCGGACCCTTCGAAGGGTGACAGGTGGCCCTTCTCCACCCACGCTTGCATTAGGGGATGAGCCCCATCCCCTGCAGCGCTTCCACCCGAAGGTGGCACTGGACCAACAGAGGAGGGGAGCCCGTGCTGGGCACCGGAGCTGCTGGTGCCAGGCACACTCGCCAACTGAGGAGGGACAGGTGGGTCTGCTGGGACCGGCCTTCCCATATGTTCTGTGATTAGGTGTGTTTAATTACAACATAAACAACAGCATTCCAGATTAGTTGCAACAGCATGCAGTAATATTCCCATTAACCCAAAACACCAAGGTTCCAACAGTTGAACAGCATACATAACACATGCATATATTGAACGACAGTGGATATTCCAACCACATGCAGGGATGTTTGGTAGCAACAGGCCACCATGAACGTGGTGTTTGAACAGGGCACATGCATCAACATCAATGCAAATATTTATAAAACAATAGGACATATGCCCCAACAAATATTTAAGGTTGCACATACCCATTGAGGTGTGGAATTGCATGGTTTATGCACATACGGTAGGGTGTAGAAAAAAACCTTGGTTAACATCTTATAATGACCTTTTGTCTACACTACATTCCCAGTGATTGCAAGTGTATATCCCCTACCTGTATTATTACACTTGCCACCATACATTAGGTTGTGTCATGGGTTTGGCTAGTTCAATATATGCCTGACCTATATCTGACATACTAACTGTCCAGGATGCAGATGTTACTGCTACATATTTCTTGTTTGCATTTATATTTCTTTATCTACATATCTGGGATGTTTTCACATGACATTTTCACTTTGATTTGTACAGAACCCTGCATTTCTTGACACACTCACATTTCTGGTGAATAATTACATGCTACACGTGTGCCAGGTTTACTTATTCATGTCAGCCAGTAACTGACTATTGTGGACTGTATATATGTTTCACAGCTACTAGCACTTCCATCACCCACTTTATATGGGACTGCATAACTCTGGGTTGCCAGCACATTTTCAAACAGTACTGTTTGCATAATGCAAAGGTACAGCAACATTTCAGACTCTGTGACACAGACATACTCTGGGTTTTAGACCTTTATTAATGACATTGTACACTTTTCCACAGGCTCACTCCTTTATTTGTTTTAACAGTGTGTATGGCAGACATGTTCAAGACATATTATACCTTTATTAATAGGTTAGAACAATCTTTTTTCAGGTTCACTCACTTATATTATATGACAGTGCCTGCAGACATATTATTCCAGACATATGTTACCTTTCTTAATGGGTTACTACACTCTTTTTCTGCCTCTCTGACGTTTTTATCTGACAGTACATGCAGAGGACTTATTCAGGCAATTCTATGGCTGTTTTATTGTACTACAACACATTCTTTCATGCTCCCTCCCATATTTTATATAACAATACATGCAGAATAATCACTAGCCTGCCTGGTGTCACAACCTTAGCAGCCTATCAGCATAGGCTTGCTGATTCACAGCACGGTCACCTGCAGCTGTAAAGTAAATGAAGGGATATTGAGACATACCTATCCATTATACATACTCCATTATCAATTCTTACATACTGCATACCATGGCTATATACTCAGTTGTAGGGCATTCTGCATCCTACAGGCCTCCTGTATCCACTGGTTCAGGCGGTCCTGCTTTCGTCTCTTCAGGTCTGCATGGTGGTGACGGACCTGCTCACCAGTCCGAGGAATGCCTGTGGCACTGGTGAGGTCACAAGCTAACCGGTTCCAAGCCTCTGCCTTGTACTCCGTCCCTTGGAACTGGCCCTGCAGGAGTCTTGTCTTGTGATGGTGGACAAGGAGCCAAACCATGTATTTGGACTCCTCGATGCCCCAACGTTGTGCTCAGAAGCGTGAACCCTCTCCTGCACCTGCCATTCTGACTGCAAATGTGAGCTACAATCAGTTATGGTGTGTATTCCCGCCTATAGAGCTTAAATATGCCACATTTCCCGCACTTTTTTGTGATTGGCCATTTTGTAAAATTCTCGGCTGACTGCAGACCTGCTTAGTAATGGTTAACTACCATTCATAAGTTTATGAATGTTAATAGTGGCTGCTTCCCCTATGTTGTCATGGCTTAGTGGTTCTGTACTTTGATTATGATGCAAATGGTCCTGGGTTTGAACCTTGTCATTCTTTTATTTTAATACTGTCTAGACAGGCTAGGGGGTGTGGCTGCGTTTAAGCAACTAAGCTCTACGTTGCTCCCCGGTGCCCTACGGTGCCTTAGTTGGCACAGCGGGCACATCCGCACAAACACATTGCGCTGGGTAAAGCGCTTTTAAACTTTGGGCAACTCTATTGCACTGGGTAAAGTGCTATTACACTATGGGCAACTCTGTTTAGCTGGGTGAAGTGCTATTAAACTATGGAAACTCTGTTTAGCTGGGTAAAGTGCTATTAAACTATGGGCACCTCTGTTTAGATGGGTAAAGCACTATTAAACTATGGGCACCTGTGTTTAGCTGTGTAAAACGTTGCTTAACAGCAGGCTATTATATATCTGGGTCCTTTAAAAATATATATTTTGTTCACTGCTACATTGGCCATGTCACTGCTTTTAATAAAATTTTAATCATATATGCCTGGTATTATTTCAAATACTGATTTAAAACATAAATAAGAAGGGGAGTGGTGGGACTTGAACCGTGAATGCCTTTTCTTTGTGCATATGCTCTACCATTACGCTATTGCTATTTAGATTAATTTCCCTAAGTAGTTCTTATATGCTCTTCAATGTCACAATTGCTAACTGTGGTTAAGCAATGGGTACACCCATGCAAACAAGCGCAAATACTGGCAGCTATATCGTGGATTAAAAAAAATAAAATTAATATTTTACGTTTTATGACTGTGATAGGGGTTTACAGTGTCAGGGAGTGTGGTGTTGGGTGCAAGTACATTTGAGCGGACTCGCTCTTGTCTGTTGACATTATGCTTTTTAAAACCTTGCAGGGGCATGGACTTTTAGACTGCTCGGCAGTCGGACACGCCCCCTGCTTGCCTACTCAGTCCGTGTAAGAGTTACGGATGAGTCAGCGTGCCCTCATGAATATTCATGGCATGCTGACGTCATACCGTTCAACTGCAGCCTCCGAGTAAGACATATTAAGTCTTACACGGAGGTTTCATGAATCCGGGGGAAGGTCTTTACCATCATCCCATTTTGGTACAGAACAAATAAAAAAATGCCAAAAACTCTGAGATGTGGAGACACTGATACAATATATAAGAACAATTACAATATGATTTTTTTGTTTCAGATTCTGTCCATACTTGTTATTTAATTTGATAATATTTAGTCTTGCTGCATTATTTAAACAAGACAGCCAATAACCGCTAGGTCATTTTATCTGAAATACAAACTCATACCATGCAATCACAGAATATAGCATTGTGCAAAACCTTCACTGAGCAGATCTCCAGCAATACATGCATTCTTAAGCTGTTCATCTGCAGACACTTTCAGTCATTTTTAGAGCAAACTATTCTAGCCATTATCTACCTTCTCTATCAATAAATCTTCTTTCACAATTGCCTTAAAAAGAGCTTCAAGATACTTCAATCTTTATCTTTGACACTTAAATAAGAACACAGTTTAATGACATACAATACTGGTTTTACACTGATGCACTTATTTAGTATTTAATTTTCCACAGCATATCTGTTCCTGTATATCAGGGAATAAAAATGTTACCTTAGTCATGTACAAGATATCATCAACAATGTGTGTGTGTGTGTGTGTGTGTGTGTGTGTGTGTGTGTGTGTGTGTGTGTGTGTGTGTGTGTGTGTGTGTAGACCACTCAAATAGTTTCCCCTACTCCCACATAAGGCACACTTGTGAGCTCTACAAAGTGTTTGTAAGGGACATGTTCCCACAAGAACATCTAGTGGGGATTATTGGTTATGCCTAGAATCGTGATCATATCTCTCAACCACTTAGCACTAGAAATTTGGACAAACCCAAACATAATTGTGAGACAAAGGCTGAAAATCAGGGATGAAGTTTAAAAATTGCTCCCACAAGCTTGAAGATTTGCTAGAATAACATGTTTTGCATTAACATGCATTTTCTAAATTATGCAAAGTTTAAAACTCTATTATCTGTCAGTATTTAGTGACTTCAGTCCTCAATGATTAGTCAGAAAACCACACATTTTAGAAAAAAAGAGACCAAAAATATGAGGTGTATTCTGGACATTCTGAGAAAATATGGATAGCCAAGAGGTATGACCTTGGCTCATGACTCTTATGAGAAACCCTCAACCTTGCGGAGCAAGGTAACAACACTGTACATACACAGGCTAAAAACATCATTGACCATGTCTTTGGGCTGCTCACGTCACAGTTCCACTCTCTGGATGCATGTGTTGGCTTGGGTATGCCACCACTGCAAAACCACTGACTGTGCATGCCATCTTACATGATATTATACTTAGACAACAGTTGCAGCAAGGTAGCCCTGTACAGGGACTGCAATTCTCAGCACCACAGGCAGTGGCAGCTTACACAGATGAAGGGTCAGATGTTGAGCCAACAACAGGGAACAACTGTGGAAGATGTATGCACATGCTTCATGTCTTGTCATTGGCTAAGAGGCAGTGAATTGCTCATACACTTACCACATAATTAATATAAGAACTCAGCAGATGAAAACAGTCCATTAATAACATTAATGCATAGAAACAAATGAGTATTTACTTGCCAATGCACTGGCTGGCTACTGTAAGTATCAGGCATAGGCAATCTCAGGCTAGGATGCCCTTGGTATCAGTAGCAAAGGTGTGTGATCAAACAATCATGAACAAATACTACAATGCATAAAGAAGATATGTAGATAGTTAAAATGATGATGCCTACACTAAAATATCAGAACAAAAAGGATAGGTCCAAGGAATATAGACACTAACAATGATGCATTCAAACAAAACAGACTGTACTTACTTATGCATTTCCTGACCACTTTGTGCATCAGATGCAATCAGCGCATGTCAAACACTCCTCCAAAAGGCAGGACATTCTTGGCACCAACTGCAAAGGTGGGTGAGTAAGATATCCTGTACAAGTATGACTACATAACTTAAGACACAATAAAAATTTGCAATTAACACTACAAATACATATGTCTAAAACCACATTTTGTCTTCTCACCTAGGGCATCAGACATAATCAGGCCAAGTGAGACAGCCTTCCAGATGATAAAGCACTTTCAGTATCTTCTGCACTAGTGGTTGAGCAAGCCATCCTACAAAAATACTATTACTACTACTACTACAAGTAGAGAAGGTAAGTAGTCTAAACACAAATTATAAATGATTATGTATCCTAAGGAAAACAAGACCTTGACTACCCATGCATTGGCTGGCCACTCTGTGTATCAGAAGTAGGCAATCCTAAGTCACAGCTTGTGCAAAGGGTAGGGCAGAGTCATCATCATTTGAACAGAGTATGTGTGGGGGATACTGGATGGCAGATGTTAAACAGGGGAATTGTGTGAGTGTGAAAGATGATTTAATAGTAGGTATACACTCTCAGGTCCAGTGCATCCAGATGTGAGGAAGTCCATAGTGAAGTGCGTTTGTGTGTGTGTGTGTGTGTGTGTGTGTGTGTGTGTGTGTGTGTGTGTGTGTGTGTGTGTGTGTATGTGTGAGTGAGGTGTCATGGTCAGCATGGGGTGTACCGTGTATGCAGAGACAAAGCCACCGCTTTTCTGCCTGGTCTATGACCTGGCATCCAGGACAGGTGTGAGCCATGCATGGCAGAGGATGAAGTTCACTTCAGATGCCTCTGTCCACTTCAACTGTCTCTGCCAGGAGTTGTATATATATATATATATATATATATATATATATATTTTTTTTTTTCTATGCATATGCATATATATATATATATATATACATATATATATATATATATATATATATATATATATATATATGTATACACACATCATAAGCAAAGCAATGATATAGAGAATGTAAGAAAAGTTTACATAAATACATCAGTAACAGTTGTGTGTTGCCTGACCACAGTGAATTACAATGCAGATTATTTGAACAGATTTCACTGAAAGACTCCAGCTATACAACACATCAAAAATGTATATCAGCACAGTAAAAATGAGCAGTTATATGGATGGAGATGTAACTTGCAATATTTTCTGAGAGCATTCTCTCTCATAATATATCTAAAATGTAAAGTGTAGTAAGTTTGGCAGTACATGGGAAACTAGCAAACTTCCCTAGTATGATGGAAGATACATAGCCCATATCACACTTATAAGATGTAGATAAATCCTTCCAGGCATGTGAAATATTGCAATTAGCTCTTAGTTCATTACTCTTTTTGAATATCTCAGTTTGCATGATGTGCTATGTAGATAAACATCATGTTGGTTTCTACATGATGGCATGCACATGCTTGAGCAACACAAGAATGGGTATTAAAACTTTTGCCTGGTGAATGTCTTGAAAGGGTATACTAGTTGGTCAATGATGTGCTAAGGCACCAACCTCATTAAAATCACACCTTGAAAGGCTGTGTCAACAGTTAGCCCTTAGAAACATGTTTAACTTATACTCGTGTTGAAATATAACTGAACCTTGATCCACATATTTTCCAGACACTCTAAAATTTAAGTGAAGTGGCTATGCACACATCTCAGATATGGGGTGAGGATACCTAACAATGTGAGTGATATCCAAAATCCTGTGAGTATAAATTAAACCTGAAGCATTTATGCACTTTAAAATGAACTGTATTTATGTCAGGCTTTAAGATATTCCTTGAACAAAGTTAACAAAAATTTAGTAATGCACAAAAATATTATAAGTTAGTCTGTACTGCAGAAAGTGTTTTGGTACGCACCTTCATTAATATCCAGATGTATCCAATAAAATGGCCCTCCTAAAAAGGAACCTTGATGATAGGATGGGAGACAGGAAATTCACCCCGGGGATCACATCAGTCACCCTGTTAGACAGGGATCCAGGGAAGTAAATACTGTGAGAAGAAATAGCCAGGGAATTGTTATGGCTAGGCTTATATAGGCCCTAGGGCCGATAGCCTAGTACCAACCTATGAACCTATAATCCCTGTAACATAATTGTACTGTGTAAGCAATAATAAATAAATCTGAAAGTATCACTATAGTGAGTCATATTTGCCTGTATCAGAGAAAGAATGACCTGAATACATAGCTGACATTCTGCTTTTTAACTGTTCATGTGATGCAGCATGATCCTGATGTCAGTGTCTATAGGTGCAGGGTTCAATCTTGTGAAGGCATTGTCTAACTGGAACTGTGATAATTAGTATACACATTTTACTTGTTGAAATCCGCAGCATTGACAAATCACTACACTGAATGTTATCCATTTTTTTTCTTCATTCTTTGCTCATCATTTGATGTTTGCATGTCAGTTGTTGTTGTTGTGTCTTTTGGCTTTTCCCGGTTAGGGGTCGCTACAGCGAAACTCCAGTCCATTAATGATTGGCAGTAGATTTTTACATGCCGAGTTGCCAGCCCTGATGCACAACCTTCAACAAAGGTGCGCCCATTCATGCATGTCTCCCCACAGAAGACACTCTAGCTGAGAATCGAACAGGACAACATCTTACTGTGAGGCAACAACGCTACCGCAGCACCACCACCACAGTTGCATGTCAGTACTGGTCATAAATGTTGCTTCAGGAGTAATTGTTTCCAACTGATGGCTAAAACTCCAAAATTATTCTACATGCACAAAGCCTTTGACATTAGTCTCACAAACAAGACTACTGTTGCTATATCACACTTTGCATATGTTAACATTAGAGAATTCAGAAATTAATTTTATCTGTAACTGCCTCAATGGCTCCTCTTCTTAATGAAGTTTGTACTGAATGACAGCCCAATAGGTACAGTATTTGAATCTACACAAGGGATAGCATATGTGTATAGTTTTATGTGGCATAATACATGTGATCATTTCTATTTTATATTTTAATGTACCCAGCACCTTATACACATATATGAAATTAATAATGGTTATGCAGAAATATAATTCTACAATGCAGATAAGAGTCATGATAATGTTATCTGTGTTTCTCTCGGAGTGGTCAGCTTTAATAATAATAGTAATAATAATGATAATAACACACTTCTGTATGCATACTGTGGAATACATGGTACATGTGCAAAACCTGAGAAAACATAGCTTGCAAGATATGCAGGTGGTTAAATATGTTGAGTACATCAACGCAGCTTGGAAAATGTGTACTTATACTGCTTCAATGGCATATCAGTATAACGTCAGTGTAAATCTTCCTACAATATGCTTGGGTGCACATCCCTTCATGTGCAAACTGTTTGCCCTGTCCTCTATATTTAGCATCCCCTAATAATAATGATGTCAGCTAAAACACAAGCACGTCACACACATGAACAACAAGTGACTTGTAAACTACAAATTATGTTTTTGTGCTGATTCTTTTCATGAGAGTTGGCATAGCACAATTTAAGTGATCAGTAATGACTGTCCTATTGCAAAACTCAAACATAATTATGCATGCACTAATATTTTGCCATTGGCCATGTAACTAAGTTTGGCATTGGCATTCATCAGTTAATATTCAAGATAGAAACCTAATTAATGGAAGGAGAAAGTATTCCACATAAAGACACATCTGCTTCAAATTATTACTAATGTGAAGGAACACTGTATAGTGAAATATGTACAGACTTGGCATACATTGCACAGGCCTTCATTTGGGTTTTACCATTTCAATCTGCATATGTACTACAGTAAAACATAATCACATCACAGACATGAGAAGGAAAAGATAGGACTTGACAAGGGTAACCATTTGAAATGTCAACACCCACTAGATTGAGTCCTGAAATACTGAGACAGAATATACAAAAGAAGGAACTTACATATTCTAAATGTAAGATGCCATTTCTCAGAAAATTCCATTTTCTCTGAGGTATGGCCATCTCAGAGTTGGTATATATACATTCAGGTAGTGTGAGAGGGGCTTACCTCCAGATGTGGTAGTGCAGGTGGGACTTGGCACCCTTGCAAAAAAGAACTTTAAAGGAGAAAAGGCAATTTTCAAGATTTTCTCTCTCTTCTCCTGGGTTTTTGGTCTTTTTTTGGCCATATGGTAACATTTCAATAAGGAGCCACTTGATAGACCTAATGATATATGTACATTACTACACTATAAACTGTATAATTTCTAATACATCTAAAGATGTAGACTATGTTATGTAGATATATTCCCAGTCATGTACATATTTGTAATCCTCATATTACACACATAGAATGTCATTTCCCCCTCATCAATAGTAGCAAATACACAAGATTTCATAAGTACATGTCTCATTTGGTCAAATGTTTGATTCCAAGCCACTATACATAATCAATCACAATTTATTTACTTTTTTATGTCACAGTGATGCATCCTGTACTAGTTATGCAAAATGTACATAATGACAAGACAGAGGAACAACAATACCATGAAGGTGACCACATATTTTTGTGTAACAATGTTGTCATTATGAAAGTTGAAAACCATCCCTGAGTTCATGCCCATAGGTGAAAAAATGTAACTGAAATATATTAGCAGTAACCAGCATGAGCTAGAGTTCCTATGGAACAGATGTTGTTAGTACCATATTTCTCACCTAAAATTGGCAGTCCAGGTGCAATACATGCATTTAATTATAGGACATTTCTGTGCCTTCTCTTCCATAAATGTGATTCTCTTTGATATCCATAATTGTGCACAGGGTGGTGCACATGAGATCTGATTTGGATGCCAGTTTGCTGCCATTTTTTCCTGACATCATTGAAGAGAAGACATGTCAGGTGGTGGTGAGGGTAGTGATCCATTTATAGCGCATAGGTGGTGTGAGGAGCCATTTCTCACTTTTGTAGCCCTGCAAATTACAAATTATAGACAGAGGCTTCTGCAGGGTGGCTATGCTAGGTCTCAGTACAAGGCTGAGGCTTGGAATAGTTTGGCCAAGGGTGTCACCATGCTACTGGTATCCAAGAAATGGGTACACCGTGATATTACTATTGCAGTGACTATAAAAGGTGAAAACAAGATTTCCATTGCTAATGGGAGGGTTGTTATAGGTCCCACTTATGACCTCAGTACTCTAAGTATATCCCAATAGCCATGCAACACACTACCACAACATGGCAATGTGAACAAATCTCCATTACTGTGCACTGTTCCTTTTCTTTTCTTTTTTTGTGTGTAGCCCCTGTAGAGATTGAAGGAAACTGAGAGGTGCATCATGAGAGACTACAATGCCTCCAAGATGTGTGGGATAAGTATGGAATCAGGTATGACTGAATGCTGTGTCAGAATGGCAATAATTTTAATAATATATTATCAGGTATCCAGTCATCAGACCACAAGTGATTTTCAGACAACTACATGAATATGCATATTCTACATTTGCAAACTCTGCAGACCTGTACAATTAGCTCATGTAGCTTTGAAATACTCAAATATTAGCTAATGAGAGATGGATGTGGGTTTAAACAGCAGGAAGTATGTGTGATTTGCATTTACGATTCAATAATTGCTAGCCATATTCATAGTTTAGAATAACATTTAGTCAGGCCAAATACAAATTTAATTAACTGTTATTCATAAACCAGTTGTAAAATAATCACATTGTAGAATGTTTATAATTGTCAGAGCCTGGAATATTATAGTAATACTGTGCCAGTAACTCATGGCCTCACACATTCATATGTGGATATAGATAATCTTCAAAATGTCTGTGGAATATGTAATGAATGCAAAATTAACAGAATCTTTATGTTATTTTTTTTGTTTGTTTCTGTCTCTCTCCCACCCTCTTTCTCACTACCATTTTTGTTATCTTTCATGACATTTCAACATTCATTCCTCCTTCATCATGACCACTAGCAAAGGGAGCTAGACAAGCCACAGCAGCTTGGACCACCATCCATCCACAAATAGCTTTGGTGGCACTACCAAGAGCAATAGAGTCACTCGCCCTTTCTGGTTCACAACATGACAGCATTGTCTCCACAGCACCACCTGCATCAGGTAGCTCTGCCCTGGGGCCTGATAGAGTGGTACCCAATGGGAATAGTCCCAGTAGACATGGTGATTATTTCACCCAACAAAAGCTGTGGGGGAGATTATGGAGAGGAGCCTCACTGCCCACATCAGTCATATAGATAAATCTTGCAGCACATTGCCAAATCGCCGCCCCATCTGGCATTGCCTCAGGTATCTGTGACAGGAGAAAGTAGTGATAGTTCTGAGGGTGAGGACTAGATTCCCACTGTGGTCACTCTGGTCGGGAATGCACCTCGGAAATTCCATACCTTACCACAGTCATGGTGTCTGCCTCCCTCTTGTATCCATCACCATCTCTGTCTGTCTTGTATGTCCTGTATGGGTGCTCTCCCTAACCTATCCTTCATACCTATTCCTGGTATTCCTAAATACCCTCCCCAATGTTCCTCTGTATACCTTAAAAAAAATAAAAAAGGGCAACCATCCCACTATATGTGCGTGTGTATATACATATATATATATATATATATATATATATATATATATATATATATATATTTATATGCCTAAAACATCACTCTCCATTTCACCTATGTGTATGTGTATCACTTGATTTGTTCAATCTAGCAAAACAACATTATAAAGTGATGTCCATGCATGTACAACCTTGCCGTGTGAAGATGTGGATAGATGTGGTCCTGTAGTTCATGTAGAACGACATCGCAGGCTGTGTTCTACATGAACTACAGAACGAACTGGCACCCCACCTAAGTACCATGTTCAATCATAGCCTCACCTCAGGCTATGTGCCCACTGAATGGCATACAGCGACAGTTATCCCACTCCACAAAGGGGGAGCCACCACAGACCCCGGAAACTACCACCCAATTAGCCTAACGAGCCTGGTCTGCAAGGCTATGGAGCATATCATCATGGAACTTATAAACAATGACATTGGTAATCTCCAAACTCAGGACCCCACCCAGTTCGGGTTTGTAAAAGGCAGATCATGTCTCCTAAACCTGATAGACTTCTTTGAAGCAGTCACCAAAGCCGTAGATGAGGGTAAGGTGGTTCACACAGACTATCTAGATCTCGCCAAGGCTTTTGACACCATCCTCCACTCTGGAATTATAGATAAACTCACTAAACTAGGTATAAATCCCTATGTCACAAGATGGGTTGCCAACTGGCTCACTGACAGAACCCACACTGTGAAAGTAGCAGACTCCAAATCCAGCTTCAGACCAGTAACAGGTGGAGTACCACAGGGTTCAGTCCTGGGTCCTCTCCTGTTTGGTATCTACTTCTCTGAAGTACAGGCCAACACAGAAGGTCTTTGGCTAATGAAGTTCGTAGATGACTGCAAACTAGGAGCCATAATCAAAACTCCAAAAGATGTGGACATCCTACAAAAGGACCTTGCTGAGACAGATGCCTGGTGTCAAAGCCATGGCCTCAAGCTCAATGCCAAAAAGTGCATTGTCATTCCTTTTGGTAAAAACTCAGTACCCATGAACTACCACATAGGTGCTAGTCTACTTAACACCAAAAGTGTGATAAGAGACCTTGGGACACAGGTGAACAGTAGTCTCTCCTTTGATAATCACATCACCACAGTAGTCAGGAAATCCTTCTATGTGGCACACCTCATCACAAAAGGTTTCTCATCCAGGAAAAAAGAGGTCATTGTTCCTATCTACTCGTCACTCATTAGACCCATTATAGAGTACAATGCCCCTTTTGGTATGTACCTCACAAGACATCTACAACAACTGGAAAGGCCACAGAAGTACCTCACAAAGAGGATTACCGGCCTCAAAGAGATGCCCTATGCAGACCCTCTCAAAAAACTGCAGCTTTACTCCATTGCATATTGCCTATTCAGAGGCAATCTCTGCCTAACACACAAAGCTATGTCAAACCCAGAGCTTTTAGACATCCAATCCCTACGAGCTACACGCTCTAGGGACCTAAACCTCGTCATCACAATAAACAGAACATGCTGGAGGGATAGATTCCTGTCCCAGAGACTTCCCATACTTTGGAACAAACTACCTATCTATATCAAACAAAGCTCCTCATTAGCACTGTTCAAGAAAAATCTTGATGATTGGATGGGAGATAGGAAATTCACCCCAGGGATCACTTCTGTGACTCTGCTCGACAGTGGCACAGGAAGATAATTTTCTTGGGTGGCGAAAGCCATGGTACCTTTGGCTAGGCTTATATAGGCCCTAGGGCCAATAGCCTAGTACCTACCTATGAACCTATGAACCCTCTAGTCAATCCCCTTTTATCAGCACTGTTATATTAACCCAATGTCATACCTTTAGTAGTATCAAAAAGAGAAACAAAACAGATTTACAGACATCTCTAGAAATGGCTTGTAAACAAAAATATCTGTTTCTGTACTCAGCATTCGCATGACTCTTGAGATCAACCAGCAAAGTCTACCGCTTGTTATCATCCTATGGAAAACTCAAAAACTAATTACGTATGTGCTAATACTTTGACAGTGCACATTGCACAAATAGGCTTGCCAGCATTGTGCTACAGTAAATGATTTTAACAGAGTGCAAGAAATGCCAGTTGCATCTGTTGCTTCTGTATGCTCTATTGGCTTATTCTATTACTGATACAAGGAGTCGACTCTAATTTACTCGGTGCACTACTGCATGTAACTTCAGGTGGGAGTCTCTAATATTTTCCTTTCCAGCGTCACAATGAGTTCCATTGAACTTGTATAATTACAAACATATTTCCAGACTAGTACTGATAATTGCAATGGTAATATCACTTGCATGCCTTGTAATTACCCTGCACATTGTATACACATAACAGTGAGTTTTGTCTGATGCACACATAGACACAAGACTTACTAGCAATAATGCATAATGCAGTGATCTGAAATTTAACAATCAGGAAAGCATGGGTGGCACTTCATTGTGTAACAGTTGTCACTATCACCTAACACCTTGCCATTCAATCCCTCTAACATCACCTTCATGATTGCAATTCTGCACAATTCTTTCACTAGTGACTTGCCAGCCACATGATAGCACAAATTTCTTTGTAACTTCAGCTGTGACAACATTCATGTGGAACATGTCAAATATACATATATGGACCAGCTTCAGAAGCTTGAAGTTTCAAAACTTCAAACTTCAAATGGCTGAGACCATAATAATGAAGCTTTGAACCTTCAAAAATCTAATAAAAATTAAAACCAAAAACTTTTTTTTATGTTTTTGCAGGGGGGCAAGCCCCCCTGCACCCCCACACCCCTGCTAATTAAATATACCAACTTCGAGATCACACTACAGTATGAAAAACAGTAAGTATCCAACTGTACAGTGATCACCATTCAAAGTTTCAAAACTTCGATCTTATGATCGCAGCCTTTTGAAGTTCAAAGTTTTGAAACTTTGAGCTTCTGAAGGGGATCCATATAGATATATATATATATATATATATATATATATATATATATATATATATATATATATATATATATATATGTATATATATATATATATATATATATATATATATATATGTATGTATGTATGTATATAGATAGATAAAATCATAGGAAGTTACTAAGCTATTGGCCCTGAGGCTCTTACAAGCCTAGCCAAGAATTTAGCCAATGTTCCAAGTCAGCATCCGATGCCCCTGTCCAGCAGGGAGACAGGTGAAATCCCAGGGGTGTATTTTCTGTTCCCCATCCAGTTATCCAGGTCGCAGGTAAAAAGGTTTAATTAGGTACTTTGCTTGACACGGAGAGGGAATCTATTTCATAGAAGGTGAGTCACTGAGACACAAATCTGTCCTGACAACAAGTCCTACTGATGTCACAGACCAGGTTGAGGTAATGTGTGTGGGTTACTCGAGTGGAGCTTGACTTGCAGATATGCAGCAGTCCCATCAAGTCAGGGTCTGAGATTGCTTTGTATGCCAGATGGAGGTCACCTCTGAGGAGTCTGTATGAGACTGAGAAGAGGGACAGGACTTTTAGCCTATCTGTGTAGGGTAGATGTTTGAGGCCCTGGATTCTCCTGGTGAGTAACGTCTGTGGTCTCTCCAGCTGCTGCATGTGCCTTGTGAGGTGCATGCTGAAAGGGGCATTGTACTCAATAATGGGTCTTATAAGGGATGAATACAAGGATGTTATGACCTCCCTGTCCCTAGCTGAGATATCCTTACTAATGAGGTGGGCCATGTAGAAAGTTTTCCCTACAATGGAGGGAATATGGTGGTAAAAAGCTAGTTTGCTATCAACCTGGGTGCCCAAGTCCCTCACAACTGATTGAGTGCTTAGGACCATGTTATTAATGTGATAATTTGTGGGGATGTCACTCTCTGAAAAAGGGGATGGTGATGCAATTTTTGGCATTCAGTTTGAGGCCATGTTTCTGGCAGCTGTCATTTGTTTGGGTGAGACGGTCTTGGAAGATGTCAACATCACTAGGGGAATTGATGACAGTGCCCAGCTTGCTGTCATCTGCAATCTTGGTCAGCCATAGCCCACTGGTTTTGGACTGCACCCACAGAAAAGTATATCCCAAACAACAGAAACCCCAAGACTGATCCTTGAAGTACACCGCTCATTACGGGTCTACTGCTTGAGGTGGCTTCCCCTATTTTGACTTGGTGGGTTCTATCAGTGAGCCAGTTTGCTACCCATCTGGTAACATACAGACTGATGCCTAGTTGAGAGAGTTTATCTATTACACCTGAGTGGGGAATAGTATTAAAGTTTTGGTCAGGTCATGGTAGGTGGTGTGCACCATCTTTTCCTTGTCCATGGCTTTGATGACTCTCTCAAAAAACTTGATCATATTTAACAGGCATGACATACTTTTGATGAAACCAAACTGTGTGGATTAAGTGCTTGGGGGGGGTTGCCATTGTCCTTGTTAGTGAGGCCCACAATAATCCTTTCCATGGCCTTGCAGATCAGGGTAGTAAGGCTGATGGGTCTGTAATTTCCTGGATCGGTAAACAATCCACCTTTGTGCAAAGGGATGACAGTGGCTGCCTTCCACTCGGCTGAGATGAAGCCGGTACTCAGGCTTTGGTTAACCAGGCTGCCTAATGGTGCTGCATGTTCCTGCCTGAGTTCATGCAGGATGCAGCCTGGGATGTTATCAGGCTCCATGGAGGCTGTATTTTTTGCCTTTGAGAGGGCAGTGATGACCTGCTCCCTATATATATATATATATATATATATATATATATATATATATATATATATATATATATATATATATATATATATATATATAGGCATGTATATCATTCCCTACCATGACAATTCATGTGAATTAAGAAATGTATCAGTTTACAGACATGGGCATAACACTTGAATGCCACAAGAAATTACACTTGCTACTTTCACTATTTCATAATGCCATTAAGAAATGCCACTGACCAAACCTAATTAACAGTAATTGACGGTTTGCATCCTATGGCATAAACTGACTACAATTTCCTTTTTGCTGCATTCATATGGTGCTCCTGTCACTAATAAGCTTATACCCACTGTGCGATACAAACCTTTAGAGATATCGATGTACCAGACTAAATGGTTTAATGTAATCCTGATGGGATAATTCAGTTATCAGTGTGGTATATTGTCAATCCTGATCCACATATTGATGGTGTCTATTTCACAAAGCACATTGTCCATTCCTCCATACATGTGTTATGGCCCGTGAACTGTGTGCTGTCTGACAACTGTGATATAACTTTTTCAGTGGCATCAGCAATTATTGCATATGTCTAGAGAATGAAGAGTGGGGTAGGCAGGTATTCGAATCCAGGACTGTGTATTCAGTATGAGTGTGTACAAACGCAACTGGTAATAAGCAAGACTGGCTTACTGAACAAAACTGATGTGTACAATTCTGCTTAGACGTAACTTTACACAGGTAGAGGTTTTAATCCCTCAAGTGTTGTACTCCCTTTTGAGGTGGCTATATGCATTCCACCCAACTGCTAAAGTTACCTTTTCAGCTGTGTGCTTTCTGCCTGTTGTGATATGCATCAGCAAATAGTACATATGTCTAGAGAATGCTGAGTGAAGTAGGCAGCTGTTAGATTCCAGCAGTGTGTACTTGATATAAATGTGTTCAAAAGCAACTAGTAACAGGCATAACTTGCTTACTCAATAAATATAATGTGTTCAATTCTCCTTAGTGGTATCATTTACAGAGGTATAGGGTTTTGATCCATTAAGTGTTTAACTTCCTTTGGAAGGAGTTCCAACATAGTGATCAAGTTATCCCTTAAACTGTGGGCTTGCTGACAACTGTGTTATGTATTCTTTTGTGGCATCAGCAGCTGTTGCAGAGGTCTATAGACTGTGAGTTACATAGGCAGGTGTTCACATCCAGCAGTGTTTTCCTTGTATGAGTGTTTATGCTTTGTATAAACATTCCGCAAATTGTATTGGTTTAAAAAAATTACTTTTACTGTTTTGTACATAATAAAAGAAGATTTAAGAGATGGACACTTAAAAAAAAAAAACAGTTG
Organism: Protopterus annectens; assembly: GCF_019279795.1. Classification (NCBI taxonomy): domain Eukaryota; kingdom Metazoa; phylum Chordata; order Ceratodontiformes; family Protopteridae; genus Protopterus; species Protopterus annectens. Next base: position 789,866,681 of record NC_056736.1, on the reverse strand, counting down.
GAGAAGAGGGAGGTTGAGTGGCAGGTTTGCTTAGCTGCCCACTATCCACATGGTCTTAATGAGAATATTAATATAAAATGCTTTTTATTTGATAGAAAGTTGTCTATCTAATATTTGAACTTTAAAGGGCTAATATATTTTTCTTCATGGGTTTATTGGTATCTTATTAGTCAATTGACTGTTTTAATTGAACGGGATTTTTTATTGGTTGTTTTGAATTTTTGCATGTGTTTTAAGTGTTTCAGCATATTTTTCACAGTTTTCTGATGAAATCTATTGATGTATAGCAGTTAATAAAAGAGTTCTAAAAAATTAGTTTATTTTTTGGCTGAGTTTATTCCTGAGCACTTTCCAGTGATTTTTATTGTAGTAGTTGTTTTTTACACTGGTGGTTGGATATCACCTGGCTTTGCTGGCTTGATTCCTGACTTACTTGATGCTGTTGAGTGCACATGTACTCACTTCTGATTCCCTGATTTGTCATGCAGACATTTTGTATATATCATTCATACCCATATGTTCATGCGCATGCTTGTCATGACAAGACAGTGAGCTTGCCCTGTGGGCTCAAGGTGACATTCCTCATTGTGCTATGTGCCTTGACATCTTGTGTATATTATTAGCAATGCTGCTCACTATGCTAACATGGTCAGTTGTGCTAGCCTGGGCATGACATGAACACAATATTAATGATCTTTGGGTTTATATTCATTTGATTTGGCCTTTAGCTGCAACCATTCATAAGTTGCTATCCTTTACATTTATTTACTTGTTTATTTATTTATGCCGAAATTGTTATAACATATTTCTTGCATGTCTGAAAATACCCACGTGTGTGTGTTTTCTGACAATTTCCAAAAGCACAGCATTCTACTGTACCATTACACATTACTGAAAAGCTTTTTGAGGCAGACCTCAGTAGCAGAATCATACTGATCGCCGGGTTTGTTTTTACTATATATACAGTTATATACTAGTATGCAATATTTGTTATATATTTTAAATAAAGGGACTTCAGGCATCTATTTGAAAGAAACACTGAAAATTAAATAAGCCCAAATAATTAAAAATAAAATGCTCTAAAAACTTTTAGTCAAATCACACATTCTTCAAAAACTCACAAAACAAAATATACATAAAATTATTTAACAACGTTTCTTGTATTAGGCAAACATACATAACACATATAGGACAAAGCATGCCACACATGTGAAATTCATAACCTAATCTTTAACCTTAATCCTAAACTAATTGCCTTCCATATACCTAACACAGCCATAAACATAGGGGATTGTGAGTGGGCCACTGATCATAACCAGAGTATTATGTGGGCATGTATGCAAACAAATTCACTTGAGGAGTGAAACTTGACTGATGAATTTTGGCATCTGTGCTGAGAACAGATAATAGTGGTTATTGTCAGTGAAACTTCATCATAATTATTTGCAGAGCAATGGAGCTTTAGCTGTGCCTTGCACTATCAATTACATAATAAAGAAAAAAGTATAGAAGTGCAAATTGTTTTAAAATATTTCAAAGCCTTTGATAGCAGATAAAGCACTTAACTTTGTCAGACAGCAGACAGAAATAAAGCACCCCTCTGTAGAAACAATGGCTTTAAAAGTTAGATGCTTTGCTCTAGCAGACTTTATGCTTGTACGGACATCAGAGTAAAGTTCTAGCAGCTTATAAAAGCTGTTTTACTTTCTATTGCTATTATTTGTCAGACGTTAATCCTTTGAGCAAGATCCAGTCTTAACATCACTTTGTTGTGCTTAACAGACTTTAAGCACCCTAAGTGCTGTTAAGAATAGCTTATGCACTAGGGATGTACTAAAACATATATAACCTTTTTTTCCAGTTTCAGAGCATAATCATGGCACTTCATGCACTATATAACCTTAATGCTAGCAGTAATCTTGAATGCAACACTAAGCATAACCATAATGAACACCAAAGCCAGAACCTCAGTGTTTACCCCATCTACAGCTTTAAACCTAACTTCACTGACTTGTACAAGTTATATCACAACTTCATTAAAACAAGCAATATTTCATTTAAAAGTAGCTTTTGCAGAAATGGATTTCTGATTTAGCTCAACATTTACACAACTAAAATTAAACCAAAATGACTTAACCAAACTTTTCTGCACCCAAGTGTCTGTGAACAAGAAAGCTGATCCCTAAATGAGAAGTCATGTATAAAGAACATTGTTTTTATTCTGGTGGCAAACCCCACATTAGGAAGGCATCTGTAGAAAGTGATCATAACACTGCTGCATCTTTGTAGCAACAAGCTCCTCCAGGAGTTGTGACAGACAGCTGTAGGCAGAATGAAAGGGCTTAGAACATTGATGGTCATGGAGACCACTGACTGGAAGGTGTACACAATCTGTCATTGTCAATATGTATAGTCATCCAGTAGAGCGAGCACCTTTGCAGACAGATCATGAGGTCCTATATAAACCTATTGAAGACCTTACATGGCATATCACTTAGCCTTGGAAGTGTGTACAAGAGAGCTGAGAGTTGCCATGCTGAGTATATGTTGGTGACAGGATGTGAACAGAACAATAACTATTCTTCTGATGTGCATGAACCATGTAATCTCAGCAATACCAGCAGCAGCAACCTTAACATTGATTGTTCAGTATTCATCTTATGTACATACAACAACCACAGACATGTGCTTTAGAACCACAGGGTGAGCATCTGGATCTGGACAAGAGATGTCTGAGACAGTAACCATTTGATACCTTGATAACCACTACTGGGATTCTCAGAATTGTGTGATTAAAAGAATGATAATGTGTACTTATACTAAGTCTAAAATGTTTTTTTTTCTTAGTTATGTCAGTCCTGGAGTTGACATATACAATTTCAGAGATGTGGTGGCTTGCACCCCCCACCACCACCACCACCACCACCACATCAATGGTGTAAAGGGATCTGCCACCCATCAAAAAAAAAAAAAACTTGTAACAGAGAACAGTGATGTTTGACATTCCCTGCCCTACAATATTTTTTGGATTTTTTTTTTTTTTTTGTAATCCTGGGGCTGACATTTAATGCTTCTCAGAATTACAGTAGGCAGCTGTCTGAGATATCTCATGCCTCTAGACTACCTGGTCCAGTACTGATCTGATGTACACCATTATGATGTAGGCTGCCAGGCTCTGGCTCCAAATCATTAAATTTTACTTCCCTGTCACATCCTCTGATCCAAAACTAGCCATACTTGTATAAAATATAACCTCGTAATTTGAAAATGCTGGTCCAAGTGATGGCTGGATATATGCCAGTAGTAGCTTCTTCATAGAATATTATTATCCATAAATCATGGTTAACAATACCACACAATCTGGGCCACCTGTCTACACCCTGTGCCATATTCTACAGTGCTTAGAAGTCTGTTTACCTGTACTTGTCCTCTGTGCACACTGGTATCTATAGAAATGATGACAGTTATGTCTTTGTTGAACTTTCTTTATTATAAATATTGTTTTTGTCTGATGCATAGCTAAAGGAAACAAGCATGCCAGTGTTGTGTATTTTCTCGGTGTTATAGCAACAGGCACTAAGTCTAAAACCAGGATAATACAAAAAACTTGTGCATATTTTAGAGGGGGTCGCTACCACAGCTGTTTGTTAGCCATGCCTCATTGGCCCTCCTCACTGATCTATACTTTTCTCCTTGAAATGTGTCTGACTTAACTGCTTGCGCCATTCATCATTTGGAAAAACAGCTGAGGTAGATCTGTTGGAATCATGACTGCTAGACATTGTCTGCATCTTTCACACACCATCCTTCTCCTTTTCATAAATTATTTTGGAATCTGGACCTCTTACCTTTCACATTTCAGTTTCTTCCCTTTTCCCTTCCTTTTATGTTCCTCCCACTCGCATTTGTCTTTTATCTGTTGAAAGTATTTGCAAATGTTTTCCTATCACTGTCTCTCACTTAAAAAATGTTATCAAAATTATGATGCAAAACTGAGATATTTATAAAAACAGCCCAGGATATTATAGTACAGTTGTGTAAGCAAACCTTACCATGACAGTAGACGATCGAATGATCACTGCTGAAGTAGCCTTAGTTATATGGGTTATATCCTGCCAAGGATATAACAGGCAGACAACTTCCAAAGCTTCAAGACACATTCCTTACACCCAAACTGTCAAGCAGCTTGAGCTGGGCTGACTAAAAGACAAGTTCTGGGGCAAAGTCCTTCAGAGCTTTCCTGCCAGCAGAGAGAGAGAGAGAAGGAGAAAATGCTAAGAACAAAAATAAATAGATAAATAAATAAATAAATAAAGCGGGTGTCCACACCCTGGCATATAAACATAGCAAAATACAAGTGGGATGGAGGGAGGAAGCAGGGAACAGCTACTACACCAGTGATCATTTGAATATCTGTCCCTGCCTGAAATTGTTTTTTTATGGGGAGTATAGCAAAACGTAACAGCCTTAGAAATCCATTTAGAAATCATCTGTTTTGAAACAGGTTGTTTCTTCTTCTTCTTACCTGCACAAGAAATGAAAAAAATCGATCTAAAGAGCTGAGAGATTTAGTTCTGTCAAGATAGTAACTGTGTTGTTTATGGATATCCAATGTATTGAGTGTCTTTTCGTCCTCATTTTTACATTCAGGAAAGAAAACAGAGAGAGAGAAAGTTTGGCTTTGACTTATAGTAAAGTTAGATAACACTTTAGGCATAGTTGAAGGATAAGTTCTCAGAGAAACACTGTCCGTGAAGAAAATGAGATAGGATTGATTCACCATAAGAGCTTGCAGTTCAGATACCCATCTCTCATAAGTCAGAGCAATCAGTAAAATGTTTTCCATGTTAAGAACCTCAAGTCAGCCAGATTAGCTGGTTTAAATGATGCAAGTGTTAGGCTCTCTAACAAAAAATAGGATCCCAAGGAGGAGCCACCAGTCTTCTTGGATGCCTTTTATGCAAATCCCTTTTCAAGAACATTTTGACATAATTGAAAGAGGAGGATCCATTGACAGAGATGCTGAAATGGCCGATAATGAACCTTGATAAAGGAATAAAAAAGGGCATGGGATAGAAACTCACACAAATATTGTAGAACCAGAGAACAACCAGCTGTGAATGGGTGATGGTTATGTTGGCACCAACTAGAAAGCCTTTTCCATTTGTTATTATATGGTTTTCTGGTAGCAGGCATTCTTGGCACCATAATACCTGCTACCCATCCTCAATAAACCGTGACCTAAAAGGAATTAAGACCCTATCATCCAGGCAGTCAAATGAAGTTGACTGATGTCAAGGTATATCCAAGACCCCTGTTCTTCTGTGAGTAGATCCAGTCTGTGAGGAAGGTTGTGGCAATTGCCCTTGGCAATGTCCAAAAGAGGGAGAAGCATGGTTGCCTGGGCCAGAAGGGAGTCACGATGATGATCTTGGGGAATTCCTTCCGAATCTTCAAAGGTACATTGTATATTAGTGAAAAGGGTGGAAGATCTTACAGGAATGTTGTTGTCCAAGGAAAAGAAAAGAAAAGCCATTTGTCTTTCAGGCCTTCTTGCATAGAGTGCTGGAAAAGAATCTTGCTAGTTGATTGTTCAGGGAGGAGGAAAAGAGGTCTACTTGAGGAACTCCCATGTCCAGATCAAATATTGGAGGATCCCCTGATCTAGTTTACATTTCTGAGGGTGTGCCCTCATCCTGCTAAGCTTGCTTGCCATGCAGTTGTCCTCTGATGGAATGTAGGATGCCTGCAGAGTGAGATTTTGCTGTGAAGATATATCCCAAGCTAACATGGCTAGTCTGCAAAGGGGGTATGCTCTGCTTCTTCCTTGCTTTTTGATATACCACAGTGTACCACATGGTTGTGATATTGACTGTAACCACTTGAAGAGGTTTCATGACCAAAGATGGTTCAAAGCTTTGAGTGTCTTTTGAAAAAACTCTTTGAGTATCTTGATTAAGGCCATCATCTCTTATATTTATGTTCTTCCATCTGTCCTTGGAGTCCAACAACTCCTGCACTTTTAAACTTCCTGAGATGGCTCCCTAGCAAGCCCAAAGTGTCTCTGGTGATTGACTGCTTTGGACGAGAGAAAGAGAGAGAGAGAGAAGGGAAGAACTACATTTAAGGTTATCTGTTGTTTTTTCACTAAAAGGTTTCTCTTCTGAAAAAAAAAAAACAGGATTTGAAAAGATAAAGGGTATTGATGCTGGGACCAAAGAGATTTCAGATGCTACTGTATATTTCTCATGTGGAGTCTTGCCAGGGGTATCATGAGATGCCATGAGACCCAAAATCCTAGGGTATTCCTTTGCAGTGACTGAAGTTTGAGTGGAAAACCTTAGAAATACAGTTGGATAAAAATCTATTTTTTCCTCCAGAAGAAAAGCTGTTTGAACTGAGATGTCTAGCTGACATCCCAGGAATACAATCCTGTGTGAAGGAGTCAAGAAAACATTTAAATTTTCTCTTAGAATTCCAGCTTGTGTAAGAGATCTGTCATCCAGGAGCGAGATCCCTGGCACTTTGAAAAAGATTATGCAGAGAAAACAAGTCTTCTAAATATGGATAAATGTTGCTACACTATAGCCTACAATGGGTTACAGCTGGACCTAGACACTTTGTGAACACTTGTGGTGCAGTGGATAATCCAAAGGGTAAGGCAGAGAACTGATAATATGATCCAGACACACAAAACCATAAGACAAATCTGAAGTCTGGATGAATAGGGATTTGATTATAAGCATCTTTTAAGTCTAGTGTTGCCAGGAAACTTGAAAGTGGAAGAAGTAACAGGTTGTGAAGTGACATCATTTTGAATTTGGGTGATATCACAAACAGGTTTAGGAAAGAAAGATCCATAACTTGTCTCCAGGAATTTTCTTTCTTTGTCACTAGGAGCACTCCTAAATAAAAACCCTTCCCCACCTGTGAAGGAGGAACTGGTTCTATCTCTCCAATGAAGCACTAGTGGAAACAAAAGAGTTTCATCTGGAAGATGAGGAATGACCTTCGTTGAAGGGAGGAATTTCCTACCACTGTCATCCATATTCTTGATAAATGATTTTTCAGAATCCAATTCTCTAAAACTATCTGTTGCCAAAGAGAACAATGGTGGTACAGACTTTCCAGATGAAAAAGGTGCCAGGGTGAGAGAGGTTCATAAGGTCTCCAGAGTAGTGATTCAACTTGCTGGACTCATAGAGATTCCTGGATCACCTTGTGAGAATGCAGCTATGCAAACCTGCTCAAAACAGTAGCAGTGGCCATAGCAAACAATGAGAAGCAACTCATTTATTTAAAGCAGACTCTTCTTATTTTTCCATCTTTATTAAATTTTTCTGAAGAGAAAAGAATTAAATAACAGTTTGGGCATGTGGAAGGTGCCCACAAACATCCAGGTAAATCCATCAAAAACCTGCATTTTAATAGAATCTAGACATAAAAAGCATAGATTAAATAAACTGCAGAAACTATTTTTCTTGTCAAGTCTTTCAGTAACTGACTATAAACCCTTCATAGCCTCAAGGCCGAAAGCAATAATATGGTCTCCTTTAATTAAGGAAACATTGTGAATGTAACATGTTATTGATAAATAATGAAGTGATCACCATGCCATAGGATATAGCAAATATGTTTGGAGAATTTGTTGTACAAACTTTACAAAAGGTTAAAAGCTACATTGGAGTGCTGTTGAAACAAGGAAATGTAAAATTAAAAACTTAAGTTCTACATGAGCAGACAAGATATCTGATAGTGTCCTATACACAATCAAGGGAACCCAATGAAAGCCCTAGTCATAATGTTAAATAATTTTAGGCCCATTCAGCTGTGTATTCTATCTAAAATCTTGGAGAAGCACAATAAAGTTTGTTGAAAGTGACAAAAGAGGCTTCCTTCTATTAGCTATGGAATAGTATGAATTCCTTATGAGGAGATGTTGTCCTTTGAATCTTATGAAGTTCTTTAATGTGGTGGTAGCAGCATTTGATAAAGGACTGACAGTGCATGCTGCTGACCCTGACCTTGTAAGACTTTCAGCACTATACTAAGTAACAGAATAATCAAGAAATTTAAAACATTAAATGTAAATGCATATACAATTTGATGGGTTAAATGCTGATTAAGAAATACAACATGAAAGTCAGAGTGGGGGTTACCTGACTATTATGATGGGGTCACAAATGGTATCCAATATATAGACCAAAAAAATTGTGAACATTCACTTTATTAAAATCTTATAAAACTTTACTGGTGAAATGGCATAGACTTAAAAAGGAAAAGGGACTGAAGCTGATAGAATGAAATCAGTTTCTTTAGTGTTAGCACAATAAAACAGAAGTGACTGAGACAAAGAGAGCTAATTTTTTCTGATTTTACCAGCTTCCAAAAACTTGTAAGGCTGCTGAAACTGCTGTGTAATTTATTGGATTTTATACCACAAACCACTGTGTGGGAGAAACTGCTCTGTAGTTTTTGGATTTTATACCACTAAGTAGTCTTTCTCATAACATCAAGATGCAAGGATTTTTGTTTGATATGTGTGGTGATGTTGTGCTTCCATGTACACCAGACTTAGTCTCTTAGCTTCATAAACTGCATGAGCTCAGATATAATCTAAGATCGGATGCAATGATATATACATATATATATATATATATATATATATATATATATATATATATATATATATATATATATAAGTGATTTGAATAAAATTGGTTGAAAGGCAATTGAAAAGGCACATTGAACATTTTTTTATTATTGTTGTAATATTTGTTTTAACATACAGTGCTAAATAAATATTTCATTGTGGAATCCTTAAAACAAAACCTGATGTGAAGTAGAATGCAGTAGCTGAGCTATAATGTTGGTCATAATCATATCCTTTTGTAACTGCATGGAATGTACAGTAGTAATTAGTGTTGTTTAAACACATTTCATGACATGGATGTGATATCAGTGCTAAAAATGTTAAATTATACCTGTGAAATAAGGTGCCCCTACATCACAGGCAAGGATAATCCCTGTAAAAAGTAAGATTATGTATATGCATTGTGTCTGAAACTGATTCATAGGCTCACAGGTAAGTACTAAGCTAGATGCCCTTGCGGGCCATTTTACATCTAGTCAATTTCCCTTTTTGTGCTTAAAATAACCTACCCATTTGGTTATAGATTGGCCTTACATATCCCATGGTCAATAAGTATATGTTACCCCTAATGAGAATATCATGCTATAGATAATTTGAGGCTACCCATGCCTGGGATAAAGCATTTAGGAGCTGCCTCTGTCTCTTAGTAGTACATGGGGCAGTTATGGGGTACATTTTCTGTTTCACATCCATAGATCTAAGTTGCAACTGAATATGGACCAGGATGACATTTGTTTTATGTGGATGGTGAGTATGTTCCAAAGCATAAATATTTATTCCATTCAACACTGGGACATTGCAAAAACTCATTAGTGCCTTTTAATCATTCCTTCACATTAAATAACAAAGGCTATAAGCATGTTGCCAAATATTTAAAAAAATGGTTCAGTCAAGGAATCCTTTCTAGACACAATAGGCCACAGTGGGGCATTCAATGCCTTTATTTTTTTTTCAGGTAAAAGACAGAAAACCTGAGGCTCAGGATAAAAACAAAACATAACAATTCAATCATTCATTTTGGTGACGTGACCATGTGTTCCATCCAAAGCCTTAAATAATTAGACGTTTAAATTTGATTGTTGGATCACATGGCAGTTTCATGTAGAATTTAATATCATAGGTTCATAGGTTCATAGGTAGGTACTAGGCTATCGGCCCAAGGGCCTACGTAAGCCTAGCCAGCAAGGTACCATAGCTTACACCACCCAAGAAAGTTATTTTCCTGTGCCACTGCCCAGCAGAGACATAGAAGTGATCCCCAGGGTATATTTCCTATTTCCCATCCACTCATCAAGATTTTTCTTGAAGAGTACTAATGAAGAACTTTGCTTGACATCGATGGGTAGCTTGTTCCAGAGTATAGGAAGTCTCTGGGGCAGGAATCTATCCCTCCAGCATATCCTGTTTATTGTGGTGACAAGGTTTAGGTCCCTAGAGCATGTAGCTTGGAGGGATTGGGATTTCTTTAGGTGTAGCATGTCCAACAGCTCTGGGTTTAACATAGCTTTATATGCTAGGCAGAGATCACCTCGGAGTAGGCGATATGCTACGGAGTAAACCTGGAGTTTTTTTGAGGTGGTCAGTGTAGGGCATTTGTTTGAGGCCAGTAATCCTCTTTGTGAGGTACTTCTGTGGCCTTTCCAGCTGCTGCAGATGTCTTGTGAGGTACATTCCAAAAGGGGCATTGTACTCTATAATGGGTCTAATGAGTGATGAGTAGAGGGGAACAATGACCTCTTTTATCCTGGATGAGAACCCTTTTATGATGAGGTGTGCCACATAGAAGGACTTCCTGACTACTGTGGTGATGTGACTATCAAAGGAGAGACTACTGTCCACCTGGGTGTTAAGTAGATTGCTGCCTATGTGGTAGTTCATGGGTACAGAGTTTTTACCAAAGGGGTTGACACTGCACCTTTTGGCATTGAGCTTGAGGCTATGGCTCTGACACCAGGCATCTGTCTCAGTGAGGTCCTTCTGTAGGATGTCCACATCATTTGGGGACTTGACTATGGCTGCTAGCTTGCAGTCATCTGTGAACTTCATCAGCCAGAGGCCTTCTGTGTTAGCTTGTAATTCAGAGAAGTAGATACCAAACAGGAGAGGTCCCAGGACAGAACCCTTTGGTACTCCACTTGTCATTGCCTTGAGGTCAGATTTGGAGTCTGCAACTTTTACAGTGTGGGTTCTGTCAGTGAGCCAGTTGGCAACCCATCTTGTGACGTAGGGATTTATACCTAGTTTAGTGAGTTTAGCTATAATTCCAGAATGGGGAATGGTGTCGAAAGCCTTGGCAAGGTCAAGATAGGCTGTGTGAACCACCTTACCCTTATCATGTAATTGCTTAAGAGTTTTCTCTTTATAGAGTAACTGGTCACATAAAACTATCCCGTTATCAGCCTGTGTAATACAATGCTACTGATTTTTCAATGTATGCAAGACTTTTATCATATCTTTGTTCAAATTCCTATAAGTATGTTTAAAAATATCAGTAAAAAATGTTTAGCATTGAAAATATCCTGCTCAAATCTCTTTACTAAAGGATGAAGGGGATTTATATATCAGTTTTTTTAATTAAAACTGTACAATTTCAAAAGTATTTCCAATCAGTTTACTAACACTCTTTATAATGTGATGCCAATATTTCAGATTTAAGTTTCTGCAAAAACTTTGAAATTCACCAAACCTATGTACTGGGCAGACAAGTTAATCCTTTATTGAACAAACTTTTTTCAACTTTATTAAAATATAGATTTGAAATACAATCATTAAATCATTAACAACACACAAATGATCATTTAAGATGCTGCCAGCATGTTTCTGAAGCTATTTAAAAAAATCTATATTTCCTTCAGCCCTTCTTCTGCCCCTATTGCCCCCTGTCCATTAGCTGTTAGGACTAAAGTGGGTATAGGAGTTGTATTACAAGATCGTGGTGTTGCAGCGGTTAGAGTTGTCGCCTCACAGCGACAGGTTCTCTAGTTCAGTTCTCGGCTGGAGAGCCTTCTGTGTGGAGTCCGCATGCCCTCCCAGTGGTCGAGTAATGTATAAAGACATGCAGGTAGGTGTGTGCATGTATGAGTGTGCCTTCTTTGAAGTTTGGGCGTTGGGCTGGCAACTCGGCACAATATAAATCCACTGCCAGTCATTAGCAGACTAGGAAAAGCTGAAAGACATTACTATTACAAGATCCAAGAAATTAGTCAGATTTTTCTCTAACATACACGCAACATATTCCTAAAATAATCCCACCTTGACTGGATAATTTGCTTAAATGTATATAATTGTTAAAAAATAACAAGACTGATTGTAAATATAATATGTACCATTTTCTATTTTTCTAGATGAGTTTAAGATCATATCACATGTAGCTGTCCACATTCCAGTAGGTTACATCTCCAATGACTGTGAGTAAGTGATATAAACTTTCAGAAAAGAAAATATGTTAGCTTATGTATCCTGAACTCTGTTTTAGGTACTTTCCTAAACAGACTGCCCTGATGAAGAATAAATAAGAGGAAATGAAAATAAAGTAGCAAGAGTTTTTTTTTAATTAGTGTGGTTTGGCTTCATTAGCCTTAATGTACCAATAAATACTGAAAAAGTAAAAAAAATCATGGACATTTAGAAGCCATGTCTTTGAAACACTATATAACCTTAAGGTGTCATTTGCATATATTCCAAGGGCCTCCATTACAGGAGGTTTAAGATATTACACAGTGAAAACTTTAGCTTGGCTGGGTTTTTCTTGCAGTTTTTTGCTGAATTGATTGTTTATGTAACATTTTTCCTTTGGTTTGGCTGTTATTATTTCTTGGTATATATTTAAATTGTTTCATTCCTGCATTTGCACACACAAACACACGCACACACACACACACACACACACACACACACACACACACACACACACACACACACACACACGCACACATGCACACACACACACACGCACGCTCGCACACACACACACACACACACACACACACACACACACACACACACACACACACACACACACACACACACACACACACACACACACACACACACACACACACACACACACACACACACACACACTTGAAAAACTGCACTTCCGACATTCCAGTCTAGATGTACTGAAATTCAAAATTTCAATATTTCAAGATTCCAAAGCAGACCTATATATATATATATATATATATATATATATATATATATATATATATATATATATACATATATGGTTTACTATCAAAATGTCGACCTGTAAAACAAAATCCCATTTATAACATCAAAGGAAACAGCAAAAGTCATAATATACATAGTTCACAATGCCAAATCTTCTGAACAAGTTTAGCAGATTCAACACTGTCTCCGAACAGAGCATGTGATGTCCATACAGGAGCTCCGGGAGTGAAACACCTACATCTCATATCACATTTTTGCATGGGGGCAAGCCCTCCTGTACTATTCCAACTCTGAGATTGCACTACAGTGAGGAAAGGGGTGAATGCCCCAATCCACATTGTACCTCGATCTATGTACATTACTTTGAGCTCATACCAGCGAATGCACAGTAGCATTCGCTGATATGAACTTTTGTTCATGTCATGCTTGGCAACATGGAAATTAAATAACTACAGCTCAATTTTCCATCTGCAGAATATGTCCATTGGTCATTTTGATAGTAAACCATATAGATATATATAAATAAATACATATATTTTGCTCTTCTGCAGTTTATTGCAGTAAAATCTCTCAAGCTTCAGTTGTTCACCAGAAAAATATCGAGAGGCAGAACATCAAACTGTGTTCTAAATAGGAAATCATTGCTAATGATATTTCTAAGCGTGTGTCAACAATGATTCACTTCTTTTGGGAGATTATTCCCTTTCCTTGCATTGGTGGGACTGCGAATATGGTATATATAACTTTAGGGTGCAGTAGGTCTTGTCTAACTGCAAAAAAATGCTTAAAGTTAAATACTTCACATTTTGGTTTTTGGGCATTTTTTTTTTGTAATTTTGGATTGTTTACTTTCTTGAAGTTGGTGATTGTAGATCAGCGTGTGTGTATGTGCCTTTAAGACTCATTTCCAGATGTAAGCACTTACGTATAAATACTGAGCATGTGCAGGCAGCAGTGCCATTTTGAGACAGCAGCCAGAGTGTTAACATGTATGCGTGTAGTAGTCAGTCTGTTTATAACTTTAAGTTTAAGTTGCAAAGCCTCATTTCTGATGTGTTTATGTGGGTTTACTATTAAAATTTCGAAACGAACTCCGTCAACTGTACTATTGTCAAACACTGAAGTTCGAAAACGGTAATATCGATGACAAAAAAACAACCTAGGAATGGGTTTTAACATGGGTCGAGATAGGGGAGATGTTTGTAGTTCGGAATAACACTGAACACCTATCTTGACCCATGTTAAAACCCGTTCCTAGGTTGATATTTTGTCATCGATATTACCATTTTCGAACTTCCTTGTTCGACAATAGTACAGTCGACAGAGTTCATTTTGAAATTTTAATAGTAAACTGTTTATGTGTAATAAAGCTTCTTGAACTGAACCCACAAATGTTTATCTGTTTTATCCTGACAAGACGAGCCACATGGTGTCAGAACTGGAATCTGAAGAGCTACTTCTTTGAGATATGAGGTGCAGAGTTGAAGGTGATGGTAGAGCAAGCAGGCTGAGTAAAACAGAGCTCAGACAAACAAAAAAGAGCCAGAAAAAAGCTAAAAGTAAAGAAAACTGCACACATGATTTATTTGGCAAAGAAAATTAAACATGTTGTGTTGTGTGGATTTATTCACAGAAAACCACTATTTCAGAGTGTTTCTTACACTGTGCACCAAAAAACCAAGTAGTGGAACAAAACCAATAAATCCAAAAGTACGGAAAACACAGGAACTCTGCTGGTTAAATTCTAGGGTTTATTCACAACACCAACCACTCGACAACAGCAATCCAGCTAATACAGTCTCCAGAGCAATCCCTCATTAACGCTTTTCGGAAGCACTGCGTTTTCATTTACAAAGCATGCACTTCATCAGATAAATAATTAGCTCTCTTGACCATCTTTTTATACTATCACTAATTGATTAAGTGATTAATTAACAAACTGGTTTAAACTTTATTATAACAAACAACATTTCACTTATATCTAGCTCACTTAGCTTAAAAAATATTCTGTCCTAAAAATCATTTTTTAAGTTACTATAAAGTGCTTAAATCTGGGTTCTTTAATAAATATATAAAAAACTTAGTTAAAAATTCCACATTTTACATATAATTTAACAGTATAAAAATGTCAGTATAAAAATGCAAGCATGTTTCATTACTTGAACCATGAAGCCATCTAGTGGTCATTTGAATTACTACATTTTAATTCATAATACCATCCTGATTTAATATAAAACATTCAAATAATTTGTTTAAAATAATGTTAAAAAGTGGAGAAGATGTGTTAAAAATATATACCATCTACATTCAAGTGGGTTATAAAAAGTTAAAAACTAAAATAAATTGCCCTTTATGCCATCTATATTTAATTTTGTTCATTTTGTTGCATAAACATTTGCAAGTACATGTAAATCTATTAAATAACCTCAGTAATTCTGTGTATAATATTAAGCAGACATTGTATATTGCACAAGAAGGAAAACTTCATTAAAACTTATACAGATTATAAAAATAACAAACTAAAACTTCACAATTTGGCTGCCCTTAATTTAAGTAGAGGTAAAATACTGGTATGCTCATTGAGCCCTGGTGGGTTGTACGATTCAAGTGTCATTTGCCACCATAGCTCTCTATACTCCAATTTTTCTTCCCAAGGCCCTCCTCTAATGTCTTTGTCTGTATGCTCAATAACAGAAAAAAGAAATCCAGCTTGGTGACATTCTTTGCTATGTTTGTACAAAGCATTGGTTTCTTTCTCATTTTTAATGTCATTAAAATGTTCAAATATTCGTCTTTTTAATTTCCTTTCCATCTTTCCAATATAGAAGGATGAACATTTTGTACAACTAGCAAAGTACACTAGACCCATAGAGTCACAATTGTAGAAATGTTTGTCATTTACTATCACTCTATTCCTGCTCTTAATGTTAATTGCATCTCCATTAAGGATATACATGCATTGGGCACATCTACCACATTTGTAAGTGCCTTTTCTCCTTCTTTCTTGTGAATTTGCAGTATGTTTGCTTTCAAGAATATTCCTCATACTTTTAGAGTTTTTGTACACTATCTTGACAGGGCCCTTGTTGATCTTATCTAAATCCATTAATTCTGTGAATCTATACCATTCCTTACAAAATATATGTCTTATTTTGTTGTTGATAGCATTATACTCTTGAGTAAGGGCTGAATGAAAATTGTCTGTACTCATTATTTTACTTCCACTTTGTCTAGATTCCTTACCACTATCAGGTCCCTTTACTATAGGCTTAAATCTTGTCTCCCTACCATTTAAAACTTCCTGTCTAATATTTCTAATAAAATTTTCTGGGTATCCTCTTTTTTTGAACATGTTTTCCAACAAATCACATTCTACCAAAATATCTTCGTCATTACTAGTCATCCTACATCCTCTCATGTATTGGCCTTTAATAATATTCTTTTTTACGTGTAAAGGGTGTGAACTATCGAAGTGTAAAAAGGAATTGCAGTATGTTGGTTTCCTGAAAACTTTTGTTTCTAAACCTCCTCCTTTCTTATAAATTTCTATGTCTAAATATTGTAACACATTCTGGGAACTTTGATATGTAAATTTCAAAAAGTTAGTTGTACCATTAAGGTATTCCATAAAAATTCTTAATTTTTCTTCAGTCCCAGTCCAAAAAATTACAATATCATCCAAGAATCTATGGTAGCTTATCCAGGAAGAGCTAAATTCACTATTCAAAACATATTCCTCTTCCCATTTTGCTAAAACCAAGTTGGCATAAGTGGGGGCACAAGCTGCCCCCATAGCTACTCCCTGGATCTGCTTGTAAAATTCACCATTAAAGAATAAAAAATTGTTCTGCAATACTATTTCCATAAGCCAGACACTCAAAAGTTTATCATTGTTGGACAAATTCGGATACTCATATACAATTTCTTCGAACATTCCAGTGCCCTCATTGTAAGGAATGGAGGAAAACAAATCGATAACATCTATGGTAACAAAAACAATATTTTCTGTATTTTTAATGTTAGGAATGACATTTAAGAGATCCTATAAATCCTTCAAAATCTGTTTCCTATCCATCCACACCTTTTTTAACCTAACATCAATGAATTTAGCTAGAGCATGGGTTTTTGACCCTACAGCAGATACAATAGGTCTTAAAGGGGGATCTGTCTCATTCTTGTGAATTTTGGGTATGCCAAATATCATAGGAATTTTGGATTTGTCCACCCTTAAAAATCCTAAAGTTTCACCATTAATTAAACCTTCGAACAGCATGTCATTAAGTTTTATATCTATATTATTGTAGGCAATGTTGATCTCATTTTTAGATACAAGTTGGTATTTATTGTCATCCCAAAGGATTTTGTACATCCTACTTTCATATTCTATTTTCTCCATTATTACTATACCTCCCCCTTTATCCGGTTTCATGACCCTTAGGTTAGGATCATCCTTTAGTTCTGTTAGAATTTTCATTTCTTCTTTGGTTAAGTTGTGATGAGGTCTTTGATCTTTTAGTTCATCCTTCCTAATTTCATTCTCAACTATTTTTTCCAAATTTCTCAAAAGCGGATGAAGGGGGCGATTGTAAGTAGATCTACATCTTAAAGTATTAGCACTGTCATTGGGAAACTTATTAGGAAGGACCAGTTGGAGGTTTATTTTCCTTAGAAATAGTTTAATTTCAATTAAGGATTCAGCTAGGTTGCCTTGTATAGCAGGTATATATTTCAGTCCTTTGGACAGTAAGTTGAAATGACCTTTGTGTAGGTCCAGATAACTGAAATTATATATATTAAACTTATTATAAGTCCATCTGTTATTCATCTTCACGATTTCTGCTGGGGGGTGGGGGTGGATGCTTTCAGAGGTTATATTTAATATTTCCCCCTTCCCCTTCTTCCCCCTCTCCACTGAAAATTTTCCCCTCGGTCCACCTGTCTATTCATAATTCTTTCAAATCTTCTGAGAGGTGGAAATTCATCCTCATAGGATGGAAATCTCTCGGGTGGGTCTATAATTTCAGTGGTTTCCACTCTAGCCCTTCCTTTATTGTAATATGTTTCTTGAAAATGTTTCTTAAAGGGTGGACTTGGGTAACTAGTCTTATTGTTGTATTCATGCATATCCCTTTCCATTTTCTTGATTCTTCTCACAACCAATTCCTCCATATTTCCATCTATCTCCTTTCTTATGTTAAAATATTTAATTTTTTCCTCCTCTATAGAAAACATTAAATCATTGGTGATGACCTTATCCAAAATCTCTATTTCTTTCAAAAGGTCATCTTGAATCCTAATGTTTTCCCTTACCATCAATCTCAACATCTCTATCCCACACTGATTGAAAATTTCTAATAATTCAGAGTGAAACAACGAACCTGGAACCACATTATTAGGGTATTTATACACTCTTAACCCTTTGGGTACAATATTTTTACAAATGCATTCATTCAAATAAGTATTCTCTACATTCAAAGTCCTGTGCTTATGCAACAATTTAAAAAGGCTGTGTAAATTGTCTTTATACGTATTACTATTCGGTCTCACTATAGCATCTTTCACGCTGTTTTTAAATACATATTTTTGTTGTAACCAGTCACCAAGCTCCTTAATAGGAGGAATCTAGACAAAGTGGAAGTAAAATAATGAGTACAGACAATTTTCATTCAGCCCTTACTCTGGAGTATAATGCTATCAACAACAAAATAAGACATATTTTTTGTAAGGAATGGAATAGATTCACAGAATTAATGGATTTAGATAAGATCAACAAGGGCCCTGTCAAGATAGTGTACAAAAACTCTAAAGTATGAGGAATATTCTTGAAAACAAACATACTGCAAATTCACAAGAAAGAAGGAGAAAAGGCACTTACAAATGTGGTAGATGTGCCCAATGCATGTATATCCTTAATGGAGATGAAATTAACATTAAGAGCAAGAATAGAGTGATAGTAAATGACAAACATTTCTACAATTGTGACTCTATGGGTCTAGTGTACTTTGCTAGTTGTACAAAATGTTCATCCTTCTATATAGGAAAGACAGAAAGGAAATTAAAAAGACGAATATTTGAACATTTTAATGACATTAAAAATGGGAAAGAATCCAATGCTTTGTACAAACATAGCAAAGAATGTCACCAAGCTGGATTTCTTTTTTCTGTTATTGAGCATACAGACAAAGACATTAGAGGAGGGCCTTGGGAAGAAAAATTGGAGTATAGAGAGCTATGGTGGCAAATGACACTTGAATCATACAACCCACCAGGGCTCAATGAACATACCAGTATTTTACCTCTACTTAAATTAAGTGCAGCCAAATTGTGAAGTTTTAGTTTGTTATTTTTATAATCTGTATAAGTTTTAATGAATTTTTCCTTGTTGTGCAATATACAATGTTTGCTTAATATTATATACAGAATTACTGAGGTTATTTAATAGATTTACATGTACTTGCAAATGTTTATGCAACAAAATGAACAAAATTAAATAGAGATGGCATAAAGGGCAATTTATTTTAGTTTTTAACTTTTTATAACCCACTTGAATGTAGATGGTATATATTTTTAACACATCTTCTCCACTTTTTAACATTATTTTAAACAAATTATTTGATTGTTTTATATTAAATCAGGATGGTATTATGAATTAAAATGTAGTAATTCAAATGACCACTAGATGGCTTCATGGTTCAGGTAATGAAACATGCTTGCATTTTTATACTGACATTTTTATACTGTTAAATTATATGTAAAATGTGGAATTTTTAAGTAAGTTTTTTATATATTTATTAAAGAACCCAGATTTAAGCAATTTATAGTAACTTAAAAAATGATTTTTAGGACAGAATATTTTTTAAGCTAAGTGAGCTACATATAAGTGAAATGTTGTTTGTTCTAATAAAGTTTAAACCAGTTTGTTAATTAATCACTTAATCAATTAGTGATAGTATAAAAAGATGGTCAAGAGAGCTAATTATTTATCTGATGAAGTGCATGCTTTGTAAACAAAAACGCAGTGTTTCCGAAAAGCGTTAATGAGGGATTGCTCTGGAGACTGTATTAGCTGGATTGCTGTTGTCGAGTTGTTGGAGTTGTGAATAAACCCTAGAATTTAACCAACTGAGTTCTTACACTGTGCAGTTACTTTGCAAAAGTACAGCTATTTTGAAGAGTTTGTGTGCTGTGTACAGTTTATTTGCAAATACAGCCGGTTTGAAGTACTTCTTACACTGATAAGGAGTGGTTTCATAAAGTGCAGTGATTTCAAAGTATTCTTGTGCTATGGCCACTTATTTGGCAAAGTGCAGTTATTTCAGAGTCTGTTGTATTATTGGATATAGTTACAATAATGGCATAAAGTTCTGGCATATATATTTATGTGTGTATGTTTGCACATGATTTATAGCACCTTCACTACTGTGTGTTGCTATGGCAGAGGCATTTTGCAGACCAGGTCCACTTGCGTTTGACCATAATATACAGAGAATTGGAGAGTATTCAAGCAGGAATACAATATTTTCATACAAGCAGCTTTTTCCTGACAAAGCTGCACATATAAGGGCATTCATTTTGCTTAACTTAGTTGCGTCAGAAACCATTGAAAGAGAGTGTTCATTTGTTTATGCACCAGCAGTATATGCAGGAGAGGGGGCAAGCCATTATATTGTGGTACCAGCTGAATCAAGGGAAGACACCTTGTGCTTAAAACATAAATTTAGAAAAATGTGCAACCCCCCAGACAAATGTTACATTAGAGAGGCACTTATTTTATGACTAAAAGCCAGGTGAAACTTTTGCAGCTTATATCACTGACTTGGGAAATAAAGCTAAAACATGCAGATTTGGTGACTTGAAAAAATGAGTTAATAAAGGACAGGCTTGTATGTGGCGTTAATAGTGCTGCAGTGAGAAAGATTTTGCTTCATGACAGTGATTTAACATTAAGTAAAGCCATAAAGATTTGTCAAATCCATGCGCTCACAGAATGGCACACAAGTATGCTTACAAGTGATAAGAGCATGGTTTCTATGTCATCTAGAGCAAAGGTAGACAGCATGCAACAAGTAGCAAGCAGGAATAGGCCAAAACACATGGCAGCTGCAACCCCTGTGGGTGTGGCAGGGAGGAACTTTAGCTTTCTAGCAAGTTCCAAGACTAGCTCAGTAGAACGGGCATGCTCATTACAGTATAAGAGTGAGTCAGCAAAACACAAGTCAAGTTTTATTGTTAACTATCATAATTGTTGTGTCAACCATGAGTCTAAAAAGGAGAAGTGTTTAGCATTTGGTCAGCAATGCCATAAGTGCAAAAAATGGAATCATTTTCAAATGTTTTGAAAATCAAGCAAGCCTCATTCAGTTATTAAGAAAGGTTACTCAAAAAAGCAAGTTGATCGTATAGAAATCTGCAACTCTACTTTCTATATAGATGGTGTATCAGTGGTCGGTGAAAAGGTTAATGCAGTAGATTTATTGGTAAAGAATGAAGTATTTTCTACTGTCCTGATCAATGATAAGCCAACAGAGCTCAAAGTAGACACTGGCTCAAAGTGTAATGTATTGTCAGCAGAAACATTTGCTAAAGTCAGAACTGGTGAGCAACTTAATTTGGTCAATTGTGAGAAGCTTGTTGCTTATGGAGGTGAAGAAATTCATACCGAAGGCTCAGTAATGCTTTCATGCTATTTGGCTGGGAACAGTTATAGCTTGCAATTTTATGTAGTCCAAAGACCTGTGCTGTCATTATTAGGTCTCAGAGACAGTTTAAGAATGAAACTGCTTTCTTTTAACAAAGCAATCCGTTATGTAAGCACATATCCCAGTTCCAACGTCACTGATGCTATTTTTTCAAAGTATGCTGATGTTTTTGTTGACAAGCTAGGCAAAAAAAAAGGTGTGTACTGCATGAAAGTAGACCCAGAGGTTGGTCCAGTGATCAGACCAGCAAGAAGACTTCCAATAGCTATGCAGAACAAAGTCAAGGTCCAGTTAGACAAAATGTTTCAGCAAGCTGTAATTTGTCCAATCACAGAACTAACTAAGTGGGTGTCGTCCATGGTAGCTGCTCATAACAAAAATTCAGATGAAATCAGAATGTGCACTGACCCAAGAGACTTGAACAAGGCATTAAAAAGACCTCATCATTGTAAGGGTACAGTTGAGGAGATTGCTGCCCACATGCCAAATGCCACTGTTTTTTCTGGCTTAGATGCAAAAAGTTCATTTTGGCAAGTAATGCTTGATCACAAATATTCACTACTGACTACAGTCAGTACCTCATTTGGTAGATACAGATTCCTCAGGATGCCTTTTGGAACAAATTCTGCCAGTGAAGTCTTTCAGCGTACAATGGAGCAAATTGTTTCAGACTACCCGTGTACAATAATTGTTGAAGATTTACTGGTTGGAGGTAATGGTGAAGCAGAGTATTACAGAAACCTCAGGAAAGTTCTGGACAGAGTGTGTAAAGTGAATTTAAAGCTCAATCCTCTGAAGTGCAAATTCAGACTACCAGAAGTTACTTATGTAGGTCATTTATTTACCAGTACAGACTTATGACCAGATCCTTCCAAGCAAGCAACCATTCTTGAGATGCCAGCTCCAGACCATGTCTAAGCCCTACAGAGTTTTCTTGGTATGGTTAACTATTTGAGCAAATTTATCCCTGAGTTTAATGAGTTATCAACACCTTTGAGAGAGCTGACATGCACAAATGTTGCATGGTCATGGTTAGAACAACACCAGATAGCATTTTATAACCTCAAACAGCAAATTGCTAACCTGCCTACATTAAGATACTATGATGTCCACAAACCATGCATTCTGCTCCAGCATTACTACAAAGAATCATACTCAAATTGCAAAAGTATAATTTCAAAATAGTCTATACAAAGGGTAAACTTCTTTATCTGGCTGATACCTTATCCAGATCACCCAGAAATACCACAGAAGAGCTTGATGCAGAGAAGTTTGACTTTGATGTCATGGAAGTGCACATTTTTCTACCATGAGACTTGATGAATTGAGAGATCATACAAAGACTGATCCAAATTTGCAAAAGCTCCACCACTTTATCAATGTAAGATGTCTGTCAAACCAAGCCTGTGTACCATCAGAAGTGCAGCCTTACTTTCCATACAGAGATGAGATGTTGATGGAAGATGGCATCATTTTCAAAGGTCTAAAATTTATTGTTCCTACTTCCTTACAATGTAAATGCATTTAGATCTTGCATCGTGGCTACCCAGGTTCTGATTCTACTAAAAGAAGGGTGAGAGGACTAGTATTTTGGCCTTTTCTAGCAAAATACATTGATAAAGTGTTTTTTTCTTGTTCAGTGTGCAACAGTAGTAAGCCACATTTGCAAAAAGCACCACTTCAACTAAGCCAAATTCCTGAACTACCTTGGTCAACTGTAACAACTGACATATTTGAGTGGAACAGTCAACATTACTTAGTGTTGCTAGACTCTCATTCAAACTGGTTTGAGATCGATTTGATACATAACCTAACATCCAGTGCTGCTATTACTAAGATGAAATGTCATTTCTCAGTCCATGGTAGTCCACACAAAGTTATTTCTGACAATGGTTCTCAGTTTTCCAGTCAGTTGTTTCAGATATTTGATAAAGAGTGGGACTTTATCCATGTTACTAGCAGTCCTGAATATCCTCAGTCAAATGGCCTCACTGAAAGTGCATACAGAGTGCAAAGCAATTACTGGAGAGGTCAAAGCATGGCAATACCATTATCTTCTTGAATTTACTTAATCTCAGAAATATACCCTATGACAATCTATTTGGCTCGCCCGCTCAGAGGCTTCTATCTAGGCAAACCAGAACAACCTTGCCTATCAGTTCTAGTTTGTTGATGCCTAATGCTAAAAACAACAGTGCAATCAAAGCCCAACTTTTTAAGAAGCACTCTTCTCAGAAGTCTAGCTATGATAAATTGAGGAGATTTCTTTATACATTAAAAGAAGGAGAGACAGTGATGATGCAAACGGCGAATGGCTTTGATCAAATTTGTCAAGTGAGAGGTATATGTACTGAGCCGAGATCCTACTTAGTGGAATCTGAGGGTATAGAGCACAGGAGAAACTGCAGATGTTTTCTTCCTGCATCAGAAATGATATTGCAGTATTGTACCTGTGATACAGACTCTAGATCTCAGAGCAACCCAGACAATGTTCATACCGAAGAACATGTCGCAGTATCCATTCCCATTCCTGATGATGTCCCAGTTGTCTCCAAAGCTGAACATTCCTTGAAGTCAGTCCCCATTGCTAGACCCAATTCTGACCTTTATGTTACATAGTCAGACCGTATTTCTAGATCTAGTGTAAAATACACAGCAACTTGGACATAAAAGTTTTATATGTGTCATATTTTCTATAACTGCATGTCAAATGATTAGTTTTGTATATTCGCATGTCAACAGATCATTTCTGTAAATTGCATGCCATTGAATACTGTCATTTCATATATGAATTATTTCTCAAAGAGGGAGGATGTAGAACAGAGCATGTGTATGTACCTTTAAGAAGCATTTCCAGATGTAAGCACGTGCATATAAATACTGAGCATGTGCAAATGTGGTAGTATGTCTGTTTATAAGTTTATTAAAGTTTAAGCTGAAAAGCTTTATTTCTGATGTGTTTATGTGTAATAAAGCTGCTTGAACTGAACCCATTAATGTTTGTCTGCTTTATCCTGACCAGATGAGTGTACCATCTGCAGATACATGCTGACTTGCTGTGAATACACTTTCCCTCACAACAATCTTAAAATTAAAATTTCCAAACACTACAACTGCAGCACAGCATGTGTTGTGTATGCTGCAATATGCTCTGTCTGCAAGAATTACTATATAGGAAAAATGTCCAGGAGACTAGCGGACAGAGTTAAGGAACACCCGCAAGCCATTAAGCATCTAGACAACTCCAAAGCATTGGCTATACATAGCACCAAATGCACAGGATTCTCGGGATTCAAGTTTTTAATCCTTGAAAAAATCACCCTCTTCTTCAGAGATACAGATAAACTCCTTAATGTCAGGGACTTCAGGTTACAATTGCTTCTTCAAGCAGATATTACCCCCAGTTTGAACAAAAACATTAACATTAAATGTGTGCTCAAATGGTTTAATTGAACAGTAACACCACCAGTTTGCCTTCATCAGGAAATAGTTCACAAGTAATATTGCAGTGTTTTCACACAGCACTACCAATAGTTCATCAAAGATACACAACTTATGTCAGTATTCCAATTTTACCACAACAGCACCACCAAGATTTAATCAAAGGTGCACAAATTAAGTCAAGTTCACTTTTGACAAGTAATAGCACCACCTATAGTTCACTTAAGGCACACAACTTGTTTAAATAAACATGCAGATATCTTTTACTGATTTTTTTATTGTTAAGCTTCGACGGGCTTATATCAATTCTGATTGGCCACTAAAACTTATTTATTGCACTTATCTTAAAATGCACAATATCTTCTGATGAAGTTCTAACTAATAAAGAGAATGAAAGTGTTAACAATTACATTGGTTCAGCACGTCCTTCTATGTGACATACTTGGATTTAACAGTTTCTGCAGCTTTTCAATTCATTGTCTTCTCCAGCCAATATCTGTATATATATATATATATATATATATATATATATATATATATATATGTGTGTGTGTGTGTGTGTGTGTGTGTGTGTGTGTGTGTGTGCGTGTGTGTGTGTGTGTGTGTGTATAAGATTTGTTTTGCTTAATATTCAAACTTCTCAAGTTGCTTTCTAATTTACTCCTTCTAAGATTTCAAGTATGCTCACATCTCATGTTTTCAGTACTTCATCAGCTTTTTGTCTTGCCTATTTGTTCTCTTTTTTATTTGTTTTTTTTTTTATTCTTCCAAGCACAGCATAATTAATATGTCCACAAAAAAATGCCATTATTTATATTTGCTTCCTTAATACCATTCTTGCTGCAAATGACACACGTCATTTAATAGTAGACAATATACCCTTGCAATAATCAGCCATTTTTGCCCCAGTGACAATATGTGTTGTTTAACTATGCAGAATAGGTAGTCTGTTTATAATTGTCTCAAGTTTCACATTTCGTCATTCCTTTCAGAATGTAGTCTATGCATGTGAATGCTTCTGTAGCTATATTTTTTACAAACCTGAAGTAATCTTAACGGTTGTAAAACAAACTTACATACATATATTTTTTGTCTTTTAATATAGCAATATGTTTCTACATATTGCTACTTAATGGAGTACCATACTATCCAATTTATATGTAATTAGTTCATACTGAAAGCTACTTTCAAATATTAGTCATACAGCAGGACCGTTATCTTTCAAGTATTATGGAATCTCATACCATGCTCTTATCTTGTTCCTATCTTCTAAATGCTAATACTGATAGGAAAAAATAACTTATTCGTCAATTGTTTTATGTCATTAGGCTTCTGTCTTTTAATCCCAGCTTTCAATCTTGTCACTAGTTATAGCTGGCTTAGATTATAAATTGCCTTACCACTGTTATTATTCTTTGTGCTTGCAGTTGCACTAGTGGCAAAGAGGTTGCAAACAGATTACATTTTGAGATATATGCTACTTAATGTACAGGAGGATTATTTAGTTCTGCTGTCACTTTTACCCGCTCAATTGTTACTTAAAGCACATACACCTCTTAAGTAACCATCACTAGAAAGAATATTTCTAAATGTACTGCTTGAAGATGTCACTTTCGTTAACCAGGTAAACCCACTGGGCATAAGCTTTCATTAGAAGAGGCTTCCTAGGAACACTGATTGGTTACATGCCTTACTGAAAGTGACAGAGCAGGCAAACAGCGATTGAGAGAATTAAGGACTGCAGGACTAGAAGCAGTACATTAACAGTATATATAACTGAATCCTCCGTGCTGTCAAACTCTGTGCCATTACATTCTACCTAAACGAATATACACAATGTAAATTCAATCTTTGAAGAAAAAATTGCTAATACTCCAAAATTCAAAACCAAACTGTTTGTGCTTTAAAAAAGTATTTTAGTATTTGGAGAATGCAAGAATGTCAGAATATATGCTTTTTGTCGAGATCTTTCTCTTTCATAGTCTGTCACTTTTATGGCCTTAACATGCCCACATTTCTCATTATAACCAAAACCTGACAGGTATACATACTCTGTTTTGTGCTCAGCAACTGAAAGGCTGAACTATTACTGTGTAGGTAAATTAAAGTCTGAAAGCTGAATGTGGAGAGACATTATGTTTCTAAACAGCTTCTCTGAGATGACAGGCATCATTTTGGAATATGTTGTCAAATTCCTGATGTTGCATTCTTGCTGTCCGGTAAAATAGATAGCAATAAATCTCTCAGGCCTCAAGCAAAATATTCAGTGAGTTTATTTAAATGTTATACACAAATCCTATGGTTATTAAAACCTACTGAATAAGTATGTTTTCTCCCTAATTTATTCATTCTCTTTAAAATGATCATTCACACTGGATAGATGCTGAGCAACATCATTCAACACAAGTTCACTGTTCTGCTGTTTTGTTGTTTTGTGTGTGTGTATGCGTTTTTATATATATATATATGTATATATATATATATATATATATATATATATATATATATATATATATATATATATACACACACACACACACACACACACACACACACACATATATATATATATATATATATATATATATATATAGATTATTTTAATAACTTTGGCATTTATGCATTTATTAATTGTTTCTGAGGCAGATCTTCAGACTTACTGATTTTACGGGTGTAAGAATACATCACATTTTATTTCATTGTGAATCTCTCTACATTCCATTCAAAGATCTGTGAAGAAATGAATGTGGGAGGACAGGAAGTCAGAGAGGGAGGGAGACAGAGAGAGAGAGAGAGAGAAGGAGAGGAATTGAGAGCATTTGTGTTGTAATCTGATTTAATCCACAGCTCTAAATTACAAGCATGTTAGCTCAGGTTTTTTATTTCTTAAATCTTGCCATCTTCCCCAAATACAACTTACCACTATCATATCTAGCAAATTGCTGCTTATAAATGATGAAACTATTAAACTAAACATTCTGCTATATAAAAAGGGGATCTAAAATGAGATTGTTTAACTTGCCAAAGCATTGCATGTGATGATGCATTAGTTGTCTTCTTAAAAATAGTTGTCCTGGGTCATCATGTATCCAAAAGGGGTGCCCTACTGTTTAGCAAAAGACAGCTGGTTATCCTTTGAATGGTCAAGCTGCTTTGGCCAACATATGTCAATCACCAAGAGACAACTCAGTGAACTGAACTACATGAAGGAGAGGAGGAGAAGTTGCCAAAAGGGATAAGGAGGAAGAGGGAGGCTGCAAGGGAGGCAAAGAATGTGTTACTGCCTGGGAAGTGGCAGTAAAATTAAAAAAAAAAAAAAAATACAAAAAATGTATTGCATGGCACTTAACCATCACAGGACTTCATGGAGTAATGGAGTAGCACAAGAGCAAGATATTTGTGGAAGACCCCTGAAGACATGTATTGCTTAGATCCCTGTGGTGGTTCACTGCCTACCATTCACAAACGTACAGTGATTGCTGCATGCTATAGCTGTCCAGTTCTATCCTGTCCTGAAATATCTATTGCTTGACAGCAGGATTGCTTATATCAATCAGTTAGTGCAGTGGGTTATTGTTAGGTATTAGTAAATTCGTAGCTTAATGTTGTATTTGTTTCTTCTTGTATAGCTTTAAGTCTTTAAGTGCAAGACTTTCAGACAAAGCCAAGCATAATGGGGGGAGCAAAAGCACAAAAAAACACAGATTAAGAAAGTTGACAGAGTAACACATTTTACATTTCCGTGCATTTTTTGAAGGAAATGCAGTTTGAAAAACTGTCTGGCAATCACATCTATAGCTGGCTCATCTATTCCTCAGTTCTACTCCCCAGTGTCATGCCTCTCAACTCTAAGATGGAGAGCAAAAAAAACCAATTCTACTTTTAAGATATGTAGCAAACTACTTGAAGTGAAGCAAGTGCTTCAATCCTGACAGCAAAATCAAAACCTGCTTTTATTTCTGAACTGGCAATCGGAACTGCAGGTATGGTAATGAATGTCAGTATGATCAACTGCTGATCAATTGTCTTCTACCAATTTGACATCTTTAACACCTTATGCCTGGGGTGGATGCCCTCTTCACCTCATCCTTTATATGTATAATGCTTCTGTAGTCTGTCATAATTTTGGGATTTCACTCTATAATAATTTGCCTGAAAAAGACAAATGTGAAGAAGAGCAGGCAAAAAATATAGGAAGCTAAAATCTGGACATTCTGAAAAATTGTGGACTATTCAGAACTATGAAGGTGATGAGTGACTGTGCTGCCATCCTACATATATTGGTGTACATGGAGATTGCCTGTATGGGGGAGGGGAATTCATTACTGCCTGCGGAATTTGGAGTCTGGATATTTGTACCCTCTCCTACTCAGGCTGGTAAGTACCATGAGGATCAGAGATACCTGCTTTGCACATCTTTCTGAGACAAGAGGTATGCTTCAGCAGAGCTAGGAACCACCTCTTGAATTGTTCTCCCTGCCACAGAACTGTCCTTTGGGGAATTTGGCCTACCACATATGCATGCTTTGAGCTTAACTGTCTAGACTCTGGCTCCCCAGGGAAATACTCTTTGGTGATTTGTGGTGGAAGTACCACAAAGCTATGCAAATTATTCCCTTTCCAACCAAAACTAATGTTTAATAAATGCACCAATACCACCATCAAGTTATCCATCAAGGATATGAAGGAAAGGCCTTAAGATGATATCAGAAAACTCAGCCAAGGAAATAAATACTTTACAACCATCTTTCTCTCGTTAAAAGAAATAAGATTTTTATAAAAATTAGATAATGTTCTTAAACTGGATGAAAATTGTGTAATTGCTGGCAGTGAAAAATATTTCTTGCAATTTGTTTCCACTCCTTAAGGAAGTTTTCTGTTTTCACCCATAGTAGCATAAGCTCAGAAGTAAAACAAATGCTCATTCATTTTCACTGTGTAAATAATATGCTTTTATACAAACATTTGGTAATTTTGAAATATCTATATGCTAACAATGAGACATAATCAGATGTGTACCAAATTTGTAATACAGCATCTACTTTGAAAACAATTCAAATACATTTTACTTGATATTGCTATCTCCTTTAAAGCCATATCAGCATGCTTATTACACATACATTAATGCCCACTGAAACACACAGATAAATGCATCTGTCCTAACTCAGACCTCACATAAAAGGTTAGATAAAAACCTATGTGTGTTCATGATATAGACAGATTTCTGTATGTTTTTTAGTGAATCATCAACAGTTCATTTATCATCTTGGCATGTCATCAAAGCTATATAATTTCTCTAAATCTTCCTTATTTAAAACTAAAACTAAAGCATTTTTTTCTTAATTCTGCACAAAAAACAAATAGTGTAGTTTACCTAAAACAAAACTCAAAATACAAATTTGAAGTATATTAAAAAGATAAGAAACATAAAATGTAAAGGAATTAAATAAATGCAAAGATGGACCACATTTCTCATTCACTAAATTATAATAAAGTATCTAGTCATCAAATATCAAAAATCCACAAACAAAAACTCTCAGAAAGCAACACTGTACATCTAAATTACCAGGTTCCTTAGAAATAAAATTCATTATTGGTAAAATAAAATGAGTTAAAACAAATGAATAAAAATAAATTAAAACTTCAAATACAACAACCCACTTAGAAATCACATTGCTGCCAAGATGGATTTCAATTTATCTACTTAAACTTACTAAAACTAAACTAATTAAACAGTAAAACAAATGAATCCTAAGACAACAACCCTAACTACTCCACTAAAATACATTAAAAAGGAAACATATTCTCTGTAGCTCAAGCAGTAGCATACTTGTCTTTGGTGTTAGAAGAGCAGAAGTCTGTTGGGTTTGTTTCCACAGCTGTCACTTGAATTAATGCTGCAGTACTGATACTGCACAGCAGCATAAAGGGGGCTGCTGCTTTCCTGACTGTGCCATCCTTCAGGTGCAATATTAATATGGAGTCTCATACACCTGAACTGGCATTAGCTCAGGTGGATGTAAAAGATTCCATAGCACTTATTGAAAAATGAGTAACAGAAGTTCCTTCCATCTTGATTAAAGATTCCCTAGTCAGTGTAAATACCATCTCAGGTCTCCCTTGAAAAGAGGCCACTGGCCTAGTGGGAATAACCCAGTCAACAAAGTATAAATAAAAAAAAAAAAAAAACACTCTGAAGCTACAGTATAAAACAACTCACATGACATTCATTTAGAGTAAACCAGTGGTATTGAATGCAATGAGAGCAAAACAATCACAAAAAAAACAGATTAAAGAATTAATAATAATCTAGTTTGTATGATGCATACAATTTCTTGTACTAAAGGATTAAGAATCAAGTTCGATAATGAGTGACTCATTCTATAAACCTACATTGCAAGATATTGCATGCATCATACACCATCCTCTCCAAGCAAATCTCCAGATAGACAAGATCTAATAAATAAACTTTGTAGTGTACATATAATTTCTATAAAAAACAGAAGTAAATATTCACATAAAAATAGACAGAAATTATTATAACGAAGAACTATATATATATATATATATATATATATATATATATATATATATATATATGTTTAGACATCAAATGAAGCAATAATTAATGAAATATTTATAGAATTTCAAAGCCTTTTTAAGCTAGTATAGTCCAGTTTTCAGGTTAGTGCTGAATTCAGGGCTGTGTTACAAATCTCTGTGTTTGCCCATACCTTACTTGGATAGAAGGAAGTTTCTCTGTTCACCTGTGAGAGGGAAGCTTTGAGGAGCTTATCTGTCCCTGGAGGAGTGGTTTCAGCCCAGAAAGTAGTAGTTTATTGGCATTTGGGCTAATTTCTATCCCTTTCATTTCCCTGCTATAAAAACCGCATTTGCCTGGTTTTGCGTGGTTAGCTAGGGTATAACTATTCCTGGCTCCACAAAGTCTCCTCTTCAATTTTTCCCTTGGAACTAGACAAACTTTCAACTTAAGCACTCAAGCCATTCATTTCTCAGCCCAGCACTTGCTCAAAACTCATAGCAAGCACTTATAAACCCTAACACTACAGAAAGACCAGGATCTCTATTTGACCTTACCAGCCATTCAGTAAACAGTTTACTGTACCTATCCAGGCATGTCCAAAGGGTAGTTTCAGGTGTACTCTCCAGTCCAACTGGTGAATCTGGGCATTTTGAGACAATGTTACAACTGCCTCATGTACACAGACAACCCACTCCTCCTACCACCAAACACTAATACATGCAAGAGATGCAATTATACAGCCAAACTGGAGGCTAAGATCTCTCAACCCAAGACTGGATCAGACAGTCAAGAGGAGAAGGGAAATACTGGCATCACACCACCAGTCTCACATAGACCCATTAAACCACCACTG